>NC_135903.1:25139181-25274181 GCF_964194155.1 Cetorhinus maximus
CTCCTGTATATTATCAACACTTTTACACTGAAAAGAGAAAAAAACAAGACTTGCATTTATATCGTGCCTTTCATAACCACGGGACATGCAAAAGCACTTTACAGCCAACGGAGTATCTTTGGAGCTCAGTCATTGTTGTAATATAAGAAACATGACTAATAACTTGAACATAACAAGCTCTCCCAAACAGCAACGTGACAATGGCCAGATAATCTGTTTTTTGTATTGTTGATTGAGGGATAAATGCTGGCCAGGACGACAGGGGTAAGTCGCCTACTCTTCTTTGAAGTGTCATGGGACCTTTTACAGCCACCCGATGGGCAGTCAGGGCCGGGATTAAACATCTCATCCGAAAGACTAAGTTCATTCAGTACAATGTCTGACTCCAAAGAGCAACACTTGAACATCACTGACACACTGTGCCAATTGGAAACCTGGCCAATTTGACTAAATTCAGCACTGTTACTTGCGCGTTCAACTGTAAACTGCTGCTGCAAAAACTATCAACCACAACAGGGCAGAGCTCCTGGCCAATTTAAACTTATGTAACAAAATGGTCTCCGTAGGGGATATGTGTCTTCAATAGGTTCTTTGTTTACATGTTCTCACTAGAGTGGAGGAACTGATGTCAGAACATGCAAAATTAATGTTTGCAAGCTTTGTTATATTAAAAATTTATTGCACTGCTCCGAGGATGAGTGCTCCCAGACCTGTACTTTAATAATTGCCAACGTAGTCAAGAACAGCTGGACTAGAATGACTGTAGAGCATACGAAGAGTACAGGGGTTAATAAGTGGTTTTCACGATTGGAATCCAGGATAATTAGAAATCCAGTGCATTAAAATATTGAGTTCATGGCTTTTCTAACTTCCTGCCACTATTTTGCATAATCTTTCCACTTGTTCTAACGTGGAGACACATTTTTGCACTCTGTGCCATCGCAGGCAAGTTTTGCATTTTAGCACATGCAAAAGAATTGGAACCGTCTCCCTGTGGGGGTGTTAAGCCTCCCAATAAAAACCGGAGTGCACTACATTAATGCCCAATAGGAAATAGAATATAAAAATAATGTTAATAGATGTTAACTACTCTGAATTTTAGGACTGCTTAGTCTTCAAAAATCTACAGATTTTTGAAGGAGTAGTAGCTAAAGTTAGCTGAGTTGCCAAGCCTGTTAGTTGTCTACCACCTCTGCATAACCTAAAACTAACACTTGTTCGAAGATGTAAGCAAATGAATGTCACAGTCCAATATGCATTTTTCATCTCTTTTATTCATTTACGGGATGTGGGCATCGCTGGCTAGGCCAGCATTTATTCCCCATCCCTAATTGTCCTTGAGGTGGTGAGCTGCCTTCTTGAACCGCTGCAGTCCATGTAGTGTAGGTACACCCACAGTGCTGTTAGGGAGGGAGTTCCAGCATTTTGACCCAGCGACAGTGAAGGAACGGTGATATATTTTCAAGTCAGGATGGTGAGTTACTCGGAGGAGAACCTCCAGGTGGTGGTGTTCCCATCTATCTGCTGCCCTTGTCCTTCTAGCTGGTGGTGATCGTGGGTTTGGAAGGTGCTGCCTAAGGAGCCTTGATGAATTCCTGCAGTGCATCTTGTAGATGGTACACGCTGCTGCTACTGTGCATCGGTGGTGGAGGGAGTGAATGTTTGTGGATGGGGTACCAATCAAACGGGCTGCTTTGTCATGGATGTGTCAAGCTTATTGGGTGTTGTGGAGGTGCACTCATCCATGCAAGTGGAGAGTATTCCATCACACTCCTGACTTGTGCCTTGCAGGTGGTGGACAGGCTTTGGGGAGTCAGAGGAGATTAATTGGGAGATTAATTACTCGCCGCAGGATTCCTAGCCTCTGGCCTGATTTTGTAGCCACAGTATTTACATGGTTAGTCCAGTTCAGTTTCTGGTCAATGGTAACCCCCAGGATGTTGATAGTGGGGGATTCAGTGTTGGTACTGCCATTGAAAGTCAAGGGGCGATGGTTAGATTCTCTCATGTTGGAAATGGTCATTCCTTGGCACCTGTGTGGCGCGAATGTTACTGGCCACTTGTCAGCCCATGCCTTTGTATTATCCAGGTCTTTCTGCATTTGGACATGGACCGCTTCAGTGTCGGAGGAGTCGCGAATGGTGTTGAACATTGTGCAATCATCAGCAAACATCCCCACTTCTGACCTTATGATGGAAGGGAGGTGATTGGTGATGCAGCTTAAGATGGTTGGGCCTTTAGGATACTATCCTGAGGAACTCCCGCAGTGATGTCCTGGAGCTGAGATGACTGACCTCCAAGAACCACAGCCATCTTCTTTTGTGCTAGGTATGACTCCAATCAGTGGAGAGTTTTCCCCTCTGATTCCCATTGACTCCAGTTTTGCTAGGGCTCCTTGATGCTACACTTGGTCAAATGCTGCCTTGATGTCAAGGGCAGTCACTCTCACCTCACCTCTGGAGCTCAGCTCTTTTATTCCTGTTTGAACCAAGCTGTAATGAGGTCAGAAGCTGAGTGACCCTGGCGGAACCCAAACTGGGCGTCAGTGAGCAGGTTATTGCTAAGCAAGTGCCGCTTGATAGCACTGCTGATGACCCATTCCATCACTTTGCTGATGATCGAAAGTAGACTGATGGGTCGGTAATTGGTTGGGTTGGATTTGTCCTGCTTTTTGTGTACAGGACATAACTGGGCAATTTTCCACATAGCCGGGTAGATGCCAGTGTTGTGGCTGTACTGGAACAGCTTGGCTGGGGGCGTGGCATGTTCTGCAGCACAAGTCTTCAGTACTATTACTGGAATATTGTCAGGGCCCATAGCCTTTTCAGAATCCAGTGCCTTCAGCCATTTCTTGATATCACATGGACTGAATTGAATTTAGCTGAAGACTGGTATCTGTGATGCTGGGGACCTACGGAGGAGGCCGAGATGGATCATCCACTCGGCACTTCTGGCTGAAGATTGTTGCAAATGCTTCAGCTTTATCTTGTGCACTGCTGAGCTGGACTCCTGCTTCATTGAGGATGGGGATTTTTGTGGAGCCTCCTTCTTCCTTGAGTTGTTTAATTGTTCATCACCATTCACGACTGGATGTGGCAGGACTGCAGAGCTTAGGTCTGATCCATTGGTTGTGGGATCGCTTAGCTCTGTCTATCACTTGCTGCTTATGCTGTTTGGCACGCAAGTAGTCCTGTGTTATAGCTTCACCAGATTGACACTTCATTTTTAGGTATGCCTGGTGCTGCTCCTGGCATGCCCTCCTGCACTCTTTATTGAACCAGGGTTGATCCCCTGGCTTGGGGGTAATGGTAAAGTGGGGAATATGCTAGGCCAAGAGGTTACACATTGCGGTTGAGTACAATTCTGCTGTTGCTGATGGCCCACAACACCTCATGGATGCCCAATTTTGAGTTGCTAGATCTGTTCAAATCTATCCCATTTAGCATGGTGGTAGTGCCACATAACACGATGGAAGGTATCCTCAATATGAAGATGGGACTTCATCTCCACTATGTGGTGGTCACTCCAACCAATGCTGTCATGGACAGATGCATCTATGGCAGGTAGGTTGGTGAGGATGAGGTCAAGTATGTTTTCCCATCTTGTTGGTTCCCTCACCACCTGCCGCAGACCCAGTCTAGCAGCTATGTCCTTTAGGACTCGGCCAGCTCAGTCTGTAGTCGTGCTACCGAGCCACTCTTGGTGATGGACACCACCCAGGGTACATTCTGCGCCCTTGCCACCCTCAGTGCTTCTTCCAAATAGTGTTCATCATGAAGGAGCACTGATTCATCAGCTGAGGGAGGGCGGTATGTGGTAATCAGCAAGAGGTTTCCTTGCCCATGTTTGACCTGATGCCATGAGACTTCATGGGGTCCGGAGTCGATGTTGAGGACTCCCAGGACAACTCCCTCCTGACTGTATACCACTGTGCCATCATCTCTGCTGGGTCTGTCCTGCCGGTGGGACAGGACATACCCAGGGATGGTGATGGTGGTGTCTGGGACATGATATGATTCCGTGGGTATGACTATGTCAGGCTGTTGCTTGACTAGTTTGTGAGATAGCCCCCAGATGTTAGTAAGGAGGACTTTAAGTAGAGTACACTCTTTAATTTAACAACTGCATCCAGGATGATGATTAAAATGTTGACAACAAGAAAAGTAGGTTCTGTGGTTCACAGCAATGAAGTGCTTTCCGAAAAATGACTGGAAGAGCTTGGTGCTTTTATTTAGAAAGGTCAATGGACCACAAGCTCTGTGAGCTTTTATATTAGTTGAAATAACAGGGTAGCCACTCAGTAAGGGAATCTGCCAAGAACTGTTATCAGCAGCTTGATCACAAGAGTGAAAAGTTATAACATGTACTTTTTAACTGAAAGAAATGTGCACACTCGTCTAATCAATTGTTTTATTTCTTGCGTATTATGTAACCTCGTATTCTCCTCCCAATGGGGATAGTAGAAGTTTCTTCTCGATTCTTTTGAAGCTGGGAATGGGATTTGCAACACAGCTTATTTCATTAAATCTCTTCACAAGTTAATTGACCTCAGTTGTGAAGAGCTTTCCCTTGAAAGCCCCAGTGCTGAATGGACTTGAACGTTTACAACCTGCATCTACAAGCTGTCTCTCAATGCCTGTTGCTTAGGGTCACTAAAGGTTCTTGTGCAAATGGTGAGAAGCTGTAATGGAGATGGTGAATCGCCCTGTCTGTCTCAGTGATAAACTCACGCAAAAGACTCGTTTTGCCTGACATAATTTAACTTGCTATAATATCACATCGGATCTGAATGCCAGACAGAAATCACTGGAATATTTCAAGCCCAAAAGTACAAAGGTACAAAGATGTGCTGAAGCACCTGGCAAAGCCAACTTAAATAAATAAGAAATTAGAAATCTGAACAAATGTATTTTTTAACAGAAGAACGCATACTTTCATCGGAAGATGTGGATCCCAACGTAAATGTGTAATGAAACTTGTTCTGGTAGACCTTACTGAGATTCTCAAGAATGAACTTACCTTTCCCTGACAAATCCTGAAAAGAACAGCTGCTGTTTTCCATTTCGTTGCTGACATTTTATGTAGCACATCATGTTGGTCGTTTCTACTTTCCACAAGGTCTCTAGGTTTATTTTTCCTCTCCCACCCATCCAATCCCTGGGCACTTTTAACATTTAAAAGCTGCAGCTGGTGGCAAACAGTGCCATGTCTCCTCACCAGCTGCAGTTAGCAACATAAACTTGCCAGCTTCCTTTATTCTGCTGGGAGAATTGACCTACTTATTCATTGAGAGGGGGGGTCAAAAAATATCCTGCTCTGCTTCCCTCTGACAACTGAAGGAGAGCAACTTCGGCCAAGGTTCTAGGCAAAGAACTCAGTGCGAGAAATGCCAGCTTAGCAACACTCTCCCAAAACCAGCGCTAAAAATGAAAATTGCTTAAGGATTTCATTATGTGAAACAATTCCAGTTTTTAAACAGTGCCACTCCAACGTCAGGGTGCCAATATTCACAATGCTCTTTCAGCTTCACTGGAAACAGTACCCGCTGAATACCAAATTGTGCGTGCAGTTACACATGGCCTCTAGAGTTTTCTGTTCACTGGTGTTCCACAGAATTCGCAATCCACAGCAGCCAGTTTGAATCTATCATGCCTGCCATTCAAGTCCACTTGTCTCCATTAAGATAGTCTCAACAACAACTTATATTTACATAGCACCTTGAATGTAATGGAATGTCCCAAGGCTTCACGGGAGCATTATAAAACAAAATGTGACACCGAACCACAAAGGAGATATTAGGTCAGACGACCAAAGGCTCGGTCAAAGAGGTAGGTTTTAAGCAGTGTCTTAAAGGGGGAAAATGAGGTAGAGGGGTGGGAGAGGTGTAAGGATGGAATTCCAGAGCCTGGGGCCTAGACAACTGAATGTATGGCCACCAGTGGTGGAGCACTTGGCTCAATGAAGCAATGCTCTCCAGTGGTCCTGCAGTAAAATGGGCGACATCTGTGCGCCAGTAATGGTAGGGCATTAACATTCAGAGATTTTTAGCCACAACTGAAAAATGAGCAGGAGAGGTAGGCAAATGAATAGCTAAAACAAATAATTAACTCTTTTGCTTAGCCCCACCGTAAAACAACAGACACATCACTTAAACAGCCTCTTTATAAAAAGGGATGTTCTCTTGCCAGGCATATGCTATTCTGTTTTATAATATGTTCCTAATTTTCTTATCAGAAAACAGGAGACTGGATGGTGCTACAGTTTCCACCCTGATGTAAAAATCTATATTCTTCTGTCAAGTTGTTGATTCCTCGGTGATGCTTAGCACAACCCATCACTCACTCCACTTTCAGACCCACAATTATAACTTAAAGCCGTTTGACTATAGTGTAATTTAAGCACCAAACTCAGAAGTAAAGTAAGATTAGTTCCTGCATCAATCGGAGAAGATATTCAAGTTAGGAGTAGGGAATTACAACAATCAGTCACAGCCCATCTATTTTTCTACCAGAGTAAGTCTCATGGAGCATCATCAATGATATAATTTCACATGCATGTTTGCTTCCTAACCCAACAAAATGTTTTACAAAATGACGAAACTTGGTCCAAAGAGGAAGGAAATTCTAGGACTGCTATTTGTTCAGTCAATGTTCTTTGTCTTTGCATTTTCTAAATTTATTTTATAACAAAGAATAATTTTCCTGTCAGTGAAAGCAAAAGCATTGCACAATAAAAAAAAATCCATGAAATTCCTCCTGTACTCAAAGAGTTAAAAAGGGCATAGCTGCCCGCAGTATTCTACCACACGCGCAAACACACCAAGGATTTATTTTCACATTTATTTATCCATAGGCACCACGGCAAGGCCAGTATTTATTACCATCCATAATTGCCCCTGAGAGTATGGTGGTGAGCTGCTGCCTTGAACCACTACAGTCCACATGGGAGAGGTACTCCCAAAATGCTGTTAGCTAGGGCATTCCAAGATTTTGGCCCAGCGAAGAAGAAGAAATGGCCATAAATCTCCAAGTCAGGATGATGTGTGACTTGGAGGGGCACTTTATAGGTGGTTGTGTTCCCATGCACCTGCTGCCCTTTGCCTTCCAGGTTCCTTGATTATTAAGTGGCCGTCTTATTCTGTATAGAATATTAATGCTACATATTACTAAAGATTTTGAATCACTACGAATTCAAAAAGAATTAATAATCTTTGGGAACAAAATTGAAGCCAAGTGTCCCGATGCTGGTTTAATTTAAATGAGGTTTAAGAGGCAAAATGGAATATTCATTCCGGCATTTGGATTATTCCCTGCGCCTGGTTCATTCCAGTGGGCCAGTGCTATCCGATTTCACCCCATTATTTCTCTCTGAGTTTAGTGCGTTTTCTAAAGTTTATAGAACGTGGCAGCTGGTGAAATTTAAATTCAAGTAATTAATAAAATTCAATTAATTAATAACACATATTGAATTGGAAGCCAGTGTCAGTGACAGTGCCATGAAACCACCAACATTATTGTAAAAGCCCATCTCCTTCACTCATTCCTTCAGGGAAAGAAATCTGCCACCCTTATCTAGCCTAGCCAATCTGTGACTCTAGAACCACAACAATGTAGTTGACTCTTAACTGCCCTTTGAAAAGGCCTAGCAAACCACTCAGTTGTACCAAACCACTACAGAAAAGTCAAAAGGAATAAAACCAGATGGATCACCTGGCATCGACTTGGATAGCGGAAACAATAACAGCACACCCAGCCCTATTGTTGCTGGGTGTGCCGTTCTCCTTATTAACACCTCAAGCATTTGCAACCAGCTTGAGCCCGAAATGCCATGCGGGTACTCTTTTGCGGCCTCCTCCTGAGGTGCCCAGCATCACAGATGCAAATCTTCAGCCAAATTGATTCACTGTACATAACATATGAACATTCGAACGCACGGATTATGAGCAAGAGTAGGCCATTCGGCCCCTTGAGCCTGCGCCACCATTCAATAAGATCATGGTTGATCCTGATTGTGGCCTCCACTCCACATGGAGAGAGTGAGGGACAAGTGGAGGTAAGTTCATTTTCTTTTTTTAAAAAGCCACTGCCGACTGGGCAAGGTCCTGGAGGGGCAGCCCCTCCAGGCGCCGGCCAGCAGCCACAGCTGTGGCCCGGCAGCCATTATGGAACTGGAGACAGGAGGGGTTTCACTCACATGATCCATCTTGCATCCTTCCTCCTAACCTGAGCCCACCACACATGGTCCAAGCCAAGCCGGGCTGTCCGCACTGCCGACTGGAGATCTGAGTCAACATGGGAATGGACCTTATTAGGCCCCTTAATTAGCTATAATTGATGTCAATTGGCTATGGGGAAGGCAGCTGATCTGACTCCAAATCGCCTTCATTCAAAATGGCTCGGGGTCAGGATCGTGGCTGCGAATGAGCACGGAGGCCAGCAGCAACAAACTGCGAGCACACCCGCTTCCGATTTCGACCCTGACCTTCCTAAAAATCCAGCCCAGGATTTCTGTTTACCTCACTCACGTTTGCATAAAATACCAGCCAGTCAAATAAGGCCAGTACGCCTTCATCAATAAAGATCTCTGTATGTGCTGTAACTAATAAACATTCTCTCTGTCTGGTGTTAACAATGATCTCAGACCCAGTGAAAGCCTTGTTTTGTGCTTGGTTCTCAATTGGTGAACTCGCTACTTATAGCAGTAAAATAGTCACGGTACAAATTCAAAACACATTCTCTAAAAGTGGTCCTTTCACACTGACATTGTGTCTTTCTGCCCGATTGCTCTTGAGATCTCCAAAGAATAGTTCAAACAAACCATGCATTAAACAAGCCCAAAGAGTTTATTTAGCTTCACTCCAGAAGCCATGATATTTATGATATAAGTGAATACACGATTGTACACTGTTGAATATGGAACTTAGGAGTGTGGTGCATTTTATTCAACTGTTTGCTGTCTACATGTAAATATAGAGATTTAAGATGCTACTGGCTGCCAATCTGAAGCTGATGGTTTATTAAAACCCAGTCAAGAAGCTGAAAAAATACTCAAATACTCAGGGAAATATCGTGCTAAAATCTCCAAAAGATCCTCAAGATTCTGAAGTCAATTCACTGGGTTGGAGGAAGTTATTCAAGGTCAGTAGCGATGGTAACAAGATTATTTGAAATTATACAACACCAGTAACATGGCTAAACATCACAGAGTAAGAAGAATGGATCCCCAGCAAAAGAACTAGTGTTTTGGGAAGGGTGGCCAAAAGTTTGGTAAAAGTAAGCAGAGGCACCAATGGTGAGATGGAGAGAGGACAAGATGGCTGGATTGAGAGGAACATGGAGTTCAGGAGGGACGGGGGAATTATGGGGATAATGGAGGACATTACAAAAGCAGGGAAGGACCAGGTCCTGGATGGATTCAAACAAACGAATGAGCATTTCAAATCTGAGGCACTGGGAGACTGCAAGAATATATCAGCTTGCATGGGTTGCTGTGGGGTGGGATATGGGTAGAATTTTGGATAAGCTTACGTTTATGGAGAGCAAATGGTGGAAAGCCAGCCAGGGGTGCACTGGAATTAAGTGGCTGGTATTGACAAGGTTTGGCTACCGGTCGATTAAAGCAGATCAGCGAAGTTATGGTTTGAGGTAAGGGGCTGGGGGTGGGGGGAGGGGGCGGTGGGAGGCAGGTGATGTTACAAAGGTGGACTTTTGATGAAGAGGGTATCAGATGGAAACTCAGCTCAGGGTGATTAAGCAGAGGCACTTAGTCAATGACAAGAGTATGGATTTTCTGGAAGAGACAGAAGATGAAGCCTTTGACCTTAACAATATTTGGCTGGAAAATGTGATACGCTCATTCAAAACTGAATGATGGACCAGCAGTCTGACAGAGGCAATGAGAGAATCAAGAAAGGTGAAGAAGAGGTAGCAAAGAGAGTCATCGACGTAATTCGGGAATCTGAACCCATGATTTTGATGATGCCACAAGGGCAACATGTAGATGCAGTGGAGGGGGAGGTGTTTAAGGAACTCAGTTAGTGATGGTGCAGAGTGCAGGTGGGAAGAGATGCTTTGGCGATGATCAGGTCACTAAGAGTGAAACTAAGCCAGATCAGTCCCATGGAGCATGTTCTGCTGACCAGCTGCACACAAGAAGCCTACCCTAAAGAAGCCTAAGGAGAATTAGGAGATATATCAGAGGAGCTTTGTGTGATTAACTGTGCCAAAAGCTCCAGAGAGATCAAAGAGGATAAGAAGAAATAATGTGCCCTAATCACACTCACAGAGAGTGGCATTTATGTCTTTGTTTTTCTGGTTTTGGTGCTGTATGGGTGGGAAATGGAAACCTTGCTACAGGGATACAAACACGGTGTCAGGGAAAGGTGAGCAATGCTTTTAAAAGGTAGGAAAGGGAAGGAAGTAAAGGAAGCAGAGGGGACAATATTGATGAAATTCTGGATTGGCTGAAGTTTCTGAAGAGTGGATACAGGGAAGGTGATGGTTTGAGTTTTGGTTTTAATATCAGAGATGTAGTGCAGTAAGTAACCAGTTACAGAAACAGAACTATACAGGGGGTTATACTGGAGAAAGGGTGAATCTGGGTATTAAATGAGCGGCATGCTAATGAAACGCGCATGTTTAAAAGTCTGGCTTTAGCACACTATTTTGGTCCTTCTTGCTGATGGTAATCATTTGAACTTGCCTCATAATGTGAAAGCAGACAGCTGCAGGTTTAGCACTCAAATGCTAATTAGACATAATTGTCACAGTGCTGTACAAAAGGACTCCACGCACCCACTTCCAATGAAGGTATGGAGGGCACTGGCTAATGCGCCACAGCAGGCTTCAGGATTTTTCTTTCATTCATTTTATGGGGTGTGGGCATTACTGGCGGGGCCAGCATTTATTACCATACCTAACTGCCCTTGAGAAGGTGGCGGTGAGCAGCCTTCTTAAACCGCTGCAGTCTCTTTGGTGCAGGTACACCCACAGTGCTGTGAGGAAGTTCCGGCATTTTGACCCAGCGCTAGTAAAGGAACAGCGATATATTTTCAAGTTAGGATGGTGAGTGGCTTGGCGGGGAACTTCCATGCAGTGGTGTTCCATGTATCTGCTGCCTTTGTCTTTCATCTAGAAGCGGTCTTGGGTTTGGACAGTGCTGTCTAAGGAGTCTTGGTGAGTTTCTGCAGTGCATCTTGTAGATGGTACACACTGCTGTCATTGTTTACCGGTGGTGGAGGAAGTGAGTGTTTGTTAAAGGGATGCCAATCAAGCGGGCTGATTTGTCCTGGATGATTTCAAGCTTCTTGAGTGTTGTTGGAGCTGCACTCATCCATGCAAGTGGAGAGTATTCCATTACACTCCTGACTTGTGCCTTGTAGATGGTGGACAGGCTTGGGGAGTCATGAGGTGAGTCACTTGCCACAGGATTCCTAGCCTCTGACCTGCTTTTGTAGCCAGAGTATTTATATGGCTAGTCCAGTTCAGTTCCTGGTCAATGGTAACCCCCTGGATGTTGATAGTGGGGGATTCAGTGATGGTAATGCCATTAAATGTCAAGGGATTGCCTGGATCTTGTGTGGCGCGAATGTTACTGGCCACTTGTCAGGTCAAGCCGGATGTTGTCCAGGTCTTGCTGCATTTCGACATGGACTGCTTCAGTTTCTGAGAAGTCACGAATGGTGCTGAAAACTGTGCAATCATCAGTGAACATCCCCACCTCAGACCTTATGAAGGAAGGAAGGGCATTGATGAAGCAGCTGAAGATGGTTGGGCTGAGGACACTACCTTGAGGAACTCCTGCAGTGATGTCCTGGAACTGAGATGCTTGTCCTCCAACAACCACAACCATCTTCCTTTGTGCTAGGTATGACTCCAACCAACGGATAGTTTCCCCCCGATGGCTCGGGGCTAAAGGAGAGGGTGCATATGTTCCTGGACATAGCACCGGAGATCCAGAGGGGGTAGTCCATAGCAGGATGGATGACCTGTACATGCAGTGGAGGTCGGAATCCCTCCCAGTCTCAGGGAAAGGTGATGTACTTTTAGATCGTGCACAAAATCCTCGGTAATAACTTGTTTAATCCCAAACTGCTGGTCACTGTTAGGAGAGCGTGTTAGGTCAAGCGCCCTTCACCAAACTATTGTGGTGCCTCATTAATATGCATTACAAGGCAATTTAAGTGGTAGTCAGCCCTTAACGATCCTCCAGGCGACTGTTCCTACCACAAGTTTCAACTCCTTAACTAAAATGGTGCCTTGACACTAAAAGCAGGCTAAACCAGTGTTTTAGCTTAAGATCTTGGTCATCTCAGAAACTCTTTAGCACCTTAAGGCACCATCAAAAGTTCTCTCCACAGTGTTGTGGTAAAACAAATTTCAATTAAGGGTGGAACAGGATGCAGGATGCCAGGGTTTCACACAGAGTTGGCATGAGAAAGTAGCTTGATGATGGTGTCACAGGATTTTAAACGCTAATGGAAACCAAAAACAATTGCTTTGGTTTGGTCAACTGGAAACGAAGTCAGTTTCAAGATTATCTCGGTGAAAAAGTAGTTGGGTGATTATAGTAGCAACGTTAGAAGCAATTGTGATGATTGATATCTAGCTTTGGACATCAGCAGCACACATTTGAAAACAACTTCCCTTCTTAGCAACTGGCCTGTTAACAGTATTTGTTTTAACATACATACTTTTTTTCCTGAAACAGCAGCTAGAGTATTTTTCTAGCAGTAACAGCCAATAATAGCTTTGCTGTTGACACAATTCCCTACTCCGTTCAATTCTCAGTAAAAACATTTGGCCACTGACAGGGAATGCTAAAAGGGAAAGAAAAGTCTAAAGTACTTGAATCCAAAAGAAACTGTCTGGTAAGGGGGGCTTAATACAATGCATTTCAAAGATGCTCAGTTCCTGCCTCCCCCTCTGCATCCCCGCCCCCAACCATCCAACCCAAAATAACCTCTTTGACTAAACACAGGATTTTAGTAAAACAGGCACATACAAAATCAATGGTTGTATCTTCTTGGACGAAGTCAGTTCAAACAGACAATAAAAACAAGCATTTGGCGACACTCAAATGTGCCTTCTGTGCACTGGATCAGAACATCACAGACTCCAGTTTACAGCACAATGTTTTCCATTCAGTGAAATAGGAAACAGTGCACTTGGATTGGATCACAGTGTTGGCTAATCTGAAATCGCTGGGGCTGGCTTTTCCTGTGAGATTCATGCCCGTCTACTTCAGCTGCCACAAAAGCTGCAAAACAAGAATTCTGAATGTGCCTCTTGGAAACAGCTGCTTTTAGGGACAGTCATAACTAATGGAGAGAGGGAACAACAGTCATTGGTGCTGGTGTAGGTAAACAGTCAACTTCAAGACGGTTTACTACTTTTGCACATGTGACAACTGAACAGTTTGTTTCCCATCAGCACATTTGAAACACGTGAAGATTTCTCTGTTTCGACCTTTTCACTCATACTCTTTTGTATCTGGCATTCACGCTGAGGGGAGAACGTTCCAGAATCTATGATAAGTAGGGTTTGATGGCACGTGTGTTGCACCTGCACAGTATCTTTCTATTTTGTTCTCCGATGGACACATCGTTTTGCACAGTACTATTTTGAACGTATAGCTGTCAGTTATAACTGGACTGGCAACCGACAAAGATCTAGGGCCAGGATTTTCAGCTCGGTGCGTGGGCGCGTTGCCCGACTCGCACACGATGACCACGGGCGAGCATCCCGACGTCATTGCGCACTCGCGCGGTATTTCAGTGGGCGGGCGGGCGTGGGAGTCAGCAGCACGCCTGCCGACAACGAAAAGAGCTGTTAAGCGTATTAATTAATTAACTGAATTGAATTGAGTTTTTCTCTGCCCGTCCAACCTTACCATTGGCGGGTGGGCGAATGGGCCAAGCAGCCTTTGCATCTTTTGCAAAACCTCATCCATGGGCGGGATGAGGTTTTGACCCGTGATTAAAAAAAAAACAAAAGCTAATTTTTAACATGTCCCTGCTCATGTGACAGAGTCACGTGAGGGGACATGCTGTCCCTATTTTTTAATTCCTTATTTGTAATGTTGGAAATCTCCAGCTCTCTGAGGAAGCTCTGTGCCTTCAAAGAGCTTTCACTGAGCGCACCCCGCCGTCTGTGCGCACACTTCAGCGCTCGCGCTCCTTCCGTCCCCTCCCCAGCAGTGCTGAGGCGCTGAGTGCACCTTTCATGCTAGCTAGCCGTTAGTTGGCCAGCCAACGTGAAATCACGGCCGGGGCCCGATAGCGGGGTAGCAGTCGGTTTTATGGCCAATCCCAGGCCCGCCCGGTGTGCCCACCCGACGTGGTAAAAATCCTGCCCATAGGTTTATTGATGGGAGGCTGAAGGCAGTGGGAATCTTGTATAAGGGAGCTCCTCATCTGCTGTAGTTACATATGATCAAGCCTCCGTGATGAAGATATGGAATGAGTCCTCATCTTGGCATCAAAAAGGATATTTAAACTCTTGCTCAGCCTGAGACCGTGTTCAGGGATGGAGCTGGAGTTGGTGGCTAGGATGTCAAGGCCGGTCTCCCCAGTGTTTAGTTGAAGGAAATGGCGCTTCATCCAAGATTGGATGTCAGGCCGTAGCGAGATGGAGGTGGGGGGAGGCTGGTGGACAGGTAGAGCTGGACGCCATCAGAGTATGCATGGGGGCTGACCCCCCGTATCTGTGGATGGTGTCAGCAAGGAGCACCATGGAGAGGGGGCTGAGGAGTCGTGTAAAGTGAATCCTTTGCAGAAACCCGATCAGGAATCCTAAAGACATGGTGAAAGACACAGTTTGAAAGTTACAAATGCACTCAAGACTCCTGGTCTAGCAAATGGGAAGGAAAAAAAGAAAAGGAAAAGGAACCAACAGAATCTAGTAGCGTGAGATGTATGTGTGAATATTGTACAAGAGCAGGTTTTGCTTTAGTAATGATCTCGCCTACAATCAAATAACCGGCTAATACTAACTGATTTGGCTCACACAAGATGTATGGTTAGTGAGGGAGGGTAGCTGAGGGCTGCTGGTGGCTGAGGAACTGAGCCCGCCAAGGTTCAGTGCCTTCAGGAAAGGATCAGTACAAAAGGGAAAAAAAACATGATTAATCAAACTAGTAGGATGAGTGTTAAAGATGCAACATCCCATCAGTTAATATATTGCAATTGTAAAAATGTAAAGTAAACAGAATTATCTGTAAAACAAACAAAGGAATAGAAATAAAACACGAGTGGGAGAGTTCTCTGCACATTGAATATATAACTGCCAATCTAACACATATTTGCAAACCCATTCCATTTTGAAAAAAAAAATTGGGTGGAATTTATCCCTGAGGCAGGTGTAATTGGGCATAAAACAAAGACCCAACAGAAAAGATCCTGTAGACGAGGCGCAAGTGTATTGCATGAGAAGTTACCCTGCATCTCCTTGCCCCTTTGCACTATCAAGCCCTGTCTCTGAACGTAACTTGACTCATTGGCATCTCACACAACATCCCTACCTTCTCCCCCCTACCACCGCCCCCCTCACCTGCCCCCAGGCTAACCATACTCAGGAATTTCCTGCAATTACCCAGGTTCATAACAGGCGCAAAGTTAAGCTTAGAGTTTCAGAACAATTTTTTTTTTTTTTGGTGTTTCATTGCGACTTTCAGAGTACTTGTTTTTTACTTACCCTCATGAGACCTGTTCTGTATTTTCTGTTTCTTTGAATGCATGTTTGTAGAATCAGTATAAGTAACATAAAAACTTAAAAGGCTTCCATGATTGCATGTTCCTAAGCATGCTGAAGCTAATGTGCATGATTGATACTTGGTTGAAAACTTTAATTTTCATGCTTAGAATGAATGTATGTTATGAATTCAGCACTTTCCTCAGTCCAATTACATTAATGAGATTGGCAGGAAATTTGGGTGTGAGTTGAGTTTGGCAAAACGGGCATATGAATAAGTGTAATTTCTGGTCCAACTTCCCGATTATGCACCCTCAGGAATCAAATTCCTTTTGTTGTTACAGCAACGATTAAGATCATGATACAAAAAGGTCATTCACAAGTACAGTTCCCTGATTCCTAGCTCCTCCACTTTCAGGGAGTAAGAAGGCAAGTATGAGGTCAACATCATATGTTAACAAACCAAGCAGTTCCTCATTCTAACTACCATTACACAACATGGTTCTGATCGCTAATCAAAACAGATTGCAACTGAAACACAACTTGTACCAGTTAAGCTTTTCTATTTCCATTGCAAAAAAATTGATGATGGGTCACTGCTGCCTTAGCAAAGACGGGGCTAAATGGCATTCGTATAAGAGATATAAAGTCAACAGATGTAATTTGTGCAGCTCCAGGGGTGTAATTTCCTGAAATGTTCTATTTCTTAATGTTGGATACAGCAGGGTACCATTTGTCATTGTAGTTCTCTACAGTAAATACTGAAGTATGTATTTATTAGCTGAGTCATAACCGCAAAAAAAAATGATTAGGAGGTACTAACTCTGTTGTGCCATGAGATGCTTGCTAATGTGACATTATGCAGCAAAGTGCATTTGGTAATAATCCAGCCCAAAAATAGCACCATGTTGAGTGGAACTTCAAACATCGTGATCGCACATTTTTCAGCTGTCTCTGTCCCTCACGTTTCTTGTCTTCTGCAGTTTACATTCAGCAACATGTGAAGACCTTTTTATGCAGATAGGTTTCTTGTTCAGTGATGTTAATCCCAAGTTGCTGAGTTGTGCACTCCTTGGAGCCAGCCTGAACAATACAACCATGATTAGTTTGTCTTTGTTAATGTCTTTAAGGTAGCGGGATGCGTACCATACCTAGAACTTTGGATTTAAATTGGGAATGGAAACTTAAAATTGCAGATCATTTGTATTTGTATATTGTTCTGCATCAGGAAGGTGGGGCAATTTGCTTTCCATAACTATTAGTATCCATGATCATTCATAAGCATGTGCAGTTCAAACTAGACATGTGCAGTTCTAACCTAGACAAAAGTTTACTAAAATTACGCAATTAATTCCTGGGGCTTGAGCTCAAGTCTTTCAATTGAGTCAGGTATTTAAAACATAAACTGTGGTCAATAATACACAATAACAATTTTTTTTTACTGCTTTCTAAATTGATGTATGTCCAAAGCAAAAGTATCTGGTCGTTATGGGAGACTTTAATGCCAAGTTGGAAGAAAATACGTAACATAGAGCTTGTGGAAAGTATGGACTTGATGCAATCAACAAAAAAGGGGTTAATGCTCCTTGATTGATTAGAGGGCGACCAGTTGCTTGCCCTGAATACATTCTTCCATCATAGGGATAGTCAGCGCGACACATACATAGAAACATACATAGAAAATAGGAGCAGGATTCTGTGGTAGCTACTGTGGTAGCGAATTCCACAGGCTCACCATTCTCTGGGTGAAGAAATTTCTCCTCATCTCAGTCCTAAATGGTCTACCCCATACCCCCAGACTGTGACCCCTGGTTCTGGACTCCCCCACCATCGGGAACATCCTTCCTGCATCTACCCTGTCTAGTCCTGTTAGAATTTTATAGGTTTCTATGGGATCCCCCCTCATTCTTCTGAACTCCAGCGAATATAATCCTAACCGACTCCAATCTCTCCTCTTATGTCAGTCCTGCCATTTCAGGAATCAGTCTGGTAACCTTCACTGCACTCCCTCTATAGCAAGAACATCCTTCCTCAGATAAGGACACCAAAACTGCACACAATATTCCAGGTGTGGTCTCACCAAGGCCCTGTATAATTGCAGCAAGACATCTCTGCTCCTGTACTCGAATCCTCTGGCTATGAAGGCCGACATACCATTTGCCTTCTTTACCGCCTGCTGCACCTGCATGCTTACCTTCAGCAACTGGTGTACGAGGACAGCCAGGTCTCACTGCACATTCCCCTCTCTCAATTTATAGCCATTCAGATAATAATCTGAATGGACTTTCCCTAGTAAAGTCACAAGAACAAAATTGATTACATCATTGTCAGAAGAAGAGATAGAAGAGAAGGGCTAGATTGCAGAGGCTTACCTGGTGCCAACTGCAGTTCCAAGCATCAACTGGTATTGGCAAAGATCAAAGATAGAAGTTGGTGTCATAAGTTAAAGAACAGGAAAAGACCCTAGAGAGAATGGGAGTTCATCATGAGAAACCCAATGGGATTGAAAAGGGAAACAACAGGTGCAGGACAAAGAAAAGAGATGGCCAGAATTGTCAACAATGCTACTGACTTTATCAGTCAAGCTATGCCTGAAACAACAAAATGCAAAACGACCATAGATGGCAGTCGAATGTTTAGACTTAATAAAGAAAAGGTGTGATGTAAAGATCAGTGGTGTACAAAATAGAGAATACCTCAAATTTTGTGCTGATGTGAAGCAAGTCTGTATTAAAGCCAAAAACAACTGGCTGAGCAAAAGAAGCTTTCAAGAATGATAGCATCAAGAAAGTATGTTCACTAGTCAAGGTCATAGCTGGAAAGAAGTATGTACACCTAGGAGAAGGTTTCAAGGACAAAAACAGAGACTTGTTATATAAGGACAAGATGAGATGGGTAAATTATTGCAGGAAGCTGTTTGAAGAAGAAAAGATAAACAACGGGGTCTGGAAGTTAAAAGAAGAAGAACTAGAAGCTGAGGTACTGAAACATGAGATAAGAAAGGCCATAAAGAATAATAAGAGTGGAAAGACAGAAGGGCAAGATCAGATAGCAGCGGAAACACTAAAAGTGAGAGGTGAAATGGTAGTGGATGCAATGAAAGAGATTATTGAATACATATGGACAACAGGTGAATGGCCGTGCAAGTGGACAATATCTGAGATGGTCACAATGCCCAAGATAGCAGGTACACAGGACTGTCCAAAACATCACACACTAAGTCTCATCGGTCATGCATCTCAAATAGTACTTGATGTCATCTGGCAGAGAGTCGACTCCTATGTGAACAGAGAAGTGGTAGAGGAACAGTTTGGCTTCATTCCTGGAAAGGGTACCACTGACACTATGCTTCTTCTCAAAAATCCAATGGATAAATGTGAAAATAAACAGGAAGCCCAGCTTTGGCTCATGTTCATAGACTATGCCCAAAGCTTTCAACAATGCCCAGCATGATGCTCTATGGAAGGGACTTATAGAATTGGGTGCTCCCAAACATCTTGTGTGGCTAATACAAGCGCTATACTGAAATGCTTCAGGAGTTTTCAAAGTTGGTGATGAGCATACAAGCCAATTCCAGTTTGAGAAGTGAGTCAAACAGAGGTATATCCTGTCACCCATGCTGTTAAATGCTATAGGAGAGAAGATACTAAGGATGGTGCAGGAAGAGTTAGAGAGAGATGTGACTGCATCATAGGAGATCATAGCATTTGGAATCTCAGGTATGCAGATGACACCGGACTCATAGCCAGAACAAAGGAAGACCTAGAAACTATGGCAGGCCTAGTCAAAAGACACAGTGAGTCTTTTGGACAGAATATAAATGAGGCAAAGACCAGCGTCTCTAAATGGCAATGGAAATGTCAAGATTGGAAGTACCGAGATAGAGGCAGTGGACAAATTCAAGTACCTTGGCTTGGTGATAAACAGCAAAATTACATTGAAGAATGAAATTCAGGTGAGATTAGCTACGGCAAGAGGCATGACCAGTGAATTAGGTAGCGTATGTAGTCCAAAAGCAACAGCATGAAGCTGAAAAAAATGTCTAGTGCAGTCACTAGCACGGAGTGTTGCATTCTATGGATGTGACAGTTGGACTCTGACGGAAGAGATAAGAGGAGGGTGACAGTTTTTGAAATGTGGGTATGGAGGAGGATGCTCAGAATCAGCTAGATGGACAGAAAGACAAATGAGTGGGTTAGATCAAGAGTACAAGTTCAGGAATCAGAAGGGTTGCTAAGTGCAGCTAGGGAGGGAAAAGATAGCAAAGTACAGTCATTGGAAATGAAGACCTGACAGCCCTGTCCCAGCAGCAACTGGAGAAGGAGAAATTAAGGATAAAAACGGAAGAGGAAGAAGAAAAATTGGTTGTGTGGATGACACAGGGACGAGGACTGAAGGAGCCTTGAAGAAAGTCAGAGAAGGCTATGGTTAGGACAAACAAACACAATTAGTTTTAGGAGTTAATTGTTTGAAAATGTAATATCATAGGTATTCATGAGAAACAAAACATGATAAAATAAGCACAAAGGTAAAAGTTAGATTTTCATTACTGCATTCAGGTGAAAGACAGATATCATATTCTCTCACATTACAACTTAATTGTGCAGTTAGTTATTAAACTAAGTCCCTAAAATAGATGGTGGACCAGGTTCTCAATGAATGAAATGCTTGAAAGGTTTGTGCAAAACGCTGGGCAGAATTTTTGCCCTTGTCGGGGGCAATCGGCATCGAGGCCAGAAGGCGATTTCATGCTGGCGGGCCAATTGAGGCGCTCAGTGCCTTGTGCGCGGGCTGGGGGAGGGTGAAGGGGCGAGCACAAACTTCACACATGTGCGCGGGTGTGCGCTTGATAATCTCCCTGAGGCACAGAGCTGCCTCAGGGAGATGAAGAGTTTTAAAAAGTAATAATAAAGAAATGAAAAAATGTCCCCTTATGTGGCTCTGTCACATGAGCAGGGACACGTTATTAATTTTAAAATTTTTATTTGCTTTAGGAAACCTCATCCTGCCCATGGATGAGGTTTCCTAAAAAGTGCAAAGGCCGTTTTGACTTTTCACCTTGCCCGCCAACCGTAAGGGTGGATGAGCAGCAAAAAATGTCAGTCAATTTAGACTTTAATGGCCTTAACAGGCCTTTTCATTGTCAGAGGGCACACTGCCAGACCTACAGAGTATTCCTATGTTTGCAGTATTTTGTTTTTGAAGAAGGGTTAAGAGTACACTTTCTGCAATGGGGTTCATTACTATACCTGTAGACACAAAAGGTCAGGTCTTTATATTGCAGGTAAGTCCTAAATCATCTTCCATGTAATACAGAAGTGAGGCCCAGTATGCAAAAATTCTCTTCATCCATTGACTTTAATCATTGGCTCAAATAGTGGGACATTTTGCAGTATGTTAAAAGTAGAAATTGCTGTAGAGAAGAGACATTTCGAAGCTTTTCATCTTGCATTCATCAGAACACTTCGCAAGAAACCAATATAAGGGGAAAGCAACAATTTATACCGTGTGTGAAGAGATTGCTGATTGGTTGGCAAGTGGACTCTGATTGGTAGGGGTGTTGCCATGGAGAATGCACCAGTGATGGTGACTGACAGTTAACTGCCAAGCATTGTTTGAAATTTAAACCAGGAAGCTTGACCCTGATTGGTTAAGGTATCGTCATGAGGAATGAGTCGGCGAATGGCTATCATTTATTTTGTTTAGATGAAACAGGTGCAACGTGTGTACATGTTCTTTCTGTCTGCAAAGAATAGGGCCCTGTGTATTAACATATGTAGCTTCCAGTACACGCAGATGTGCCAGATTGCGAGCCCGACTGACAATCTTAAACTGATTATCAGCGTAATTCTTAGTGCACTGAGAACAATTTTGCAAATGTTGTCCAATCGCAAAATCATATCTAATGTTGGACACTGTGGCTTGAGTTTTGCAAGCACTGGTTAGTTGGGGTACAGTTTGTACCTTGCCTGTTGCAAACAGCTGCTGGGACATGTTGTTTGATGCGATCGGCCAGTCTCTGGTAGCAGAATCTTTGGCTGACATGGAGGCGCGTTTCAGAGCGCGAATAGCCATACTTCGTTTTTTTTTGAAGGAATTTGATTTTCTTCTGCATTTCTGACCCTGTGCCATTTTCCTCTGGCCTTCTTGCAAGTCGGGAACGCCTAGTGTGCAAAATGCCCCCACGTTTCAAACGGGGGATGAGAATTTGATTTCCTCCCGCACATCATTTTCGTTTGATGGTGCGGAGTTTCGGAAGTCCATTAAAAGCACACCAAGTTTGAGAGTTTGTGAAGAAAATGAAAAGCCCGCTGAGTTGCCTGGAACATTCTGAAAGGTAATTGTAAATGGTTTTCACACTTTCAAAAATCACTATTAGGTGCTGTATTGTAATGTGGGAATGTGTTTTTTAATGCAGTGATTCATCATAGGGATCTATCCTTTTAAAGGTAAGTTGACCCTTACATATCCAGCCTTGTGTATTTGTCCACATGCAATACAGTGTTTTTCCAACAGAGGAAGCACCATAATGCAGTGACAAACGTTACAAAATGTCCGATCAGCTTGTGCTGTTATCATTTCTACTGTGGTTTAAATGACCCTGGCTGATTAAAAAAAACTGCTTTTGACACTTGGAAAAGAGCAGCACTTGAAAAAAAAACCTAACAACCTGCTCCTTGCATTGGCTGACAGGCACTCTGTTTTGAAATTGAAATGAGCACCAGCTGCTCTTCCTTTTCCAGAGAGTAGGCTGCTGTTTGGACAGCTGTGGCAATTATCAATGTTTGGCTGAGTTTCAAATGCTAATGTGTTCAGCACAAGAGGTATTCCTTTCATCTGACAATGAATGACAGTTTCAAGAAGTTGTATTAACAAGTTGTCCCTTTGGTGTGATTTCTGATTTGTTGGTGCAACATAATAGGTTTACAAGTAATAGAAGATTTTTTTTCCCACACTTTTTTCCTCACTGTCAATGACATGGAGGCTCTTATTAGAAGGTGAGAAGTTTATTTTTCCCCCCAAGGAATGTAAAATATTTTCCATTGATATTACATGGAATCTGAGGACTAAACATAATGCATACTGGGTGAGAGGCTAAGGAGGGTACATGAGGGGCATGGGTGATCTGAGGAGGCATGGTGGATACATACAGGGCATAGAGATAGCATGGGCGATCTGAGGAGGCATGGGTTGGCATCGTTGCACGGCTGAGAGTAGGAAGGTGGTGATGAGTGAGGTTTAGGGGCCCTTTAAACATGGTTGGGAGCTGGGGTACTGTTTTGGAGAACCGAGGTGGGCCTTCTCACCGGACAGCCTCCACACCCACAATCCACACGGTCTCCAGCACAGCTCGCAAACTGCACTGTGAACCTGACCTCAGTGTAAAAGGACAAAAAAAGACGCGTGAAGTCACACATGGGTCAGGTGTGCAGTTTGCGAGGCGTAAACATGCACAGGCTGGGTTTTTCCCAGCCCAGAGGAAGATCCAGCCCAGACGGTATAAATAGGAATGAATGCCTGCAAACTCAATTTGGTTCTACTCCACATGTGAACGTGTATTTTAATGAACTGCCCAACATATTATAACTACCTAAAAATTTCACATGCCTGACAATGACAACTTCATCAGCTCTATTTGTAAAAATGACTATACTGACAAACACTGGGACCAGGATTTTTACCTCGTAGGGCGAACGTGTGCCCAACACAACCGAGCATAAAACGATGCGCGATGAGGTCAGGTGAGTGTCCCGACGCCACCACGCACTCGCGCGATATTTTGGTTGGCGGGCGCAGGCTGACAATTAAAAGGCCTGTTAAGGCCATTAAAGTTATAACTGAAAGAAAATCTTCACTCCCCGTCCAACCTTACGGTTGGCGGGCAGGCGAAAAGGCCAAGCAGCCTTTGCATTTTTTAGGAAACCTCATCCACGGGCGGGATGAGGTTTCCAACAGCAAATAAAAATAAAATAGAAACTTTTAAAATTTCATTTATGTCATGTCCCTGCTCATGTGACTCTATCACATGAGGGGACATGTTTTATAGCATTTTTTAAATCTTTATTCTTGATGTTTTTAAACGGTTCATCTCCCTGAAGCAGCTGTGTGCCTCAGGGAGTTTTTCCAGCGCGCACATGCATGAAGTTCGCTCTCGTTCTCTTCCCCACCCCCCCCCCTCCACCACACACACACACACACACACACAGGTAGCACTGAGCACTGCCGGGTGCATTTCACACTGGGCAGGCCTTAATGGGCCCACCAGCGTGAAATTGTGGTCCGGGCCCCGATCGTGGGTGGCAGTTGGCTTCCTGACTGCTCCCGCCCCACCCCCGCTGAGCCCGCCCGACGAGGGAAATATCCTCCCCTGGACCTTTCCATACCTTTCTAGTCAAATGCATGGAAACACAGTAATAATGCTGGGTTTAATGATAAATGGCATTCAATAATGATTTAAAAAGATATATATACAAATTTGAGAGCCAAAGCAAAGTTTGCTGAGTGTGCAATATGGTCTTTGCCAAGTGCTGATCCTGTTTTGACTGCATTAATGTAAAGTGTTTCTGCAGCTATTTCATGAATAGCAGCCAGGTCTCGAAACTAAGGTAGAGCTGAATCATGATAAATACACAACGAGTTTTTCAAGTATTGTTCATCTTTGGATCCAGACTTCTGATTCAATCAGTAAATCTTACTATCGCAACTCATTCGGCAATTGTTCTGGAGAAAAGCAATGAAAAACTCATGCGCTTTACACAGAAGTAATTAGACTTCTCATATTTCGCATTACCTCCTGGTAAAATTCAACACCAACTAATTTATTGGAATAGAATGTGATGTTTAAGTTTTTTTATATTCATTCACGGGATGTGTGTGTCGCTGGCTGGACCAGCATTTATTGCCCATCCCTAATTGCCCTTGAGAAGGTGGTGGTGAGCTGCCTTCTTGAACCGCTGAAGTCCATGCGGTGTGGGTACACCCACAGCGCTGTTAGGAAGGGAGTTCCAGGATTTTGATCCAGCGACAGCGAAGGAACGGCGATATATTTCCAAGGCTGGATGGTGATTGGCTTGGAGGAGAACTTCCAGGTGGTGGTGTTCCCATGTGTCTACTGACCTTGTCCTTCTAGATGGTAGTGGTTGTGGGTTTGGAAGGTGCTGTCTAAGGAGCCTTGGTGAGTTCCTGCAATGCATCTTGTAGATGGTACACACTGCTGCCACTGTGCGTCGATGGTGAGAGAGTGAATGTTTGTGGATGGGATGCCAATCAAGAGAGCTGCTTTGCCTTGGATGGTGTTAAGCTTCTTGAATGTTGTTGGAGCTTCACTCGTTCAGCCAAGTGAACAGTATTCCATCACACTCTTGACTTGTGCCATGTAGATGGTGGATTGGCTTTGGGGAGTCAGGGGGTGAGTTACTCGCCACAGGATTCCTAGCCTCTGACCTGCTCTTGTAGCCACAGTATTTATATGGCTAGTCCAGTTCAGTTTCTGGTCAATGGTAACCCCCAGGATGTTGATAGTAGGGGATTCAGCAATGGTAATGCCATTGAATGTCAAGGAGTGATGGTTAGATTCTCTCTTGTTGCAGATGGCCATTGCCTGGCACATGTGTGGCGCGAATGTTACTTGCTACTCGACTGCCCAAGCCTGGATATTGTCCAGGTCTTGCCGCATTTGGACATGGACTGCTTCAATATCTGAGGAGTCATGAATGGTGCTGAACATTGTGCAACCATCAGCGAACATCCCCACTTCTGACCTTATGATGAAAGGGAGGCCATTGATGAAGTAGCTGAAGATGGTTGAGCCGAGGACACTACCCTGAGGAACTCCTGTACTGATGTCCTGGAACTGAAATGACTGACCTCCAACAACCACAACAATGTTCCTTTATGCTAGGTATGATTCCAACCAGCAGAGTTTTCCCCCTGACTCCCATTGACCAGTTTTGCTAGGGCTCCTTGATGCTCAGTTAAACGCTGCGTTGATGCCACTCTCACCTCACCTCTGGAGTTCAGCTCTTTTGTCTATGTTTGAACCAAGCTGTGATGAGGTCAGAAGCTGGGTAACCCTGGCGGAACCCAAACTGAGCGTCAGTGGGAAGGTTATTGCTAAGCAAGTGTCGCTTGATAGCACTGTTGATGACCCCTTCCATTACCTTACTTATGATCGAGAGTGGACTGATGGATCAGTAATTAAATGTTGCATTTGGATGTATAATTCTACGAACAACTAGTCCACTGCTCGTAGTTCAAAGCTACTTACTTCAAATTATTTGATCATTCGTTTTTGGCATTCATTTCTCTTTTTGCGATGTGACTTACACGGCTCAATTCAAATTATCGGACAACTCAAATTATCAAGAGTAGGCTGAAGGTCAGAGTGGTCCATTAGATTGGAACATTGTACTTCCATCAGCCTTGAATGGATTGCACCTGCCTGACTGCACTCAAGAACATTTAGTGCGGAATCACTCATGAAACTATACTTACTGAAGAGCAATCACCATTCAAGGGTTATTACAAGATTGAACTGCTGCTAGTGATTCAACATACGGTGGGGAGCATATGCAGTGCAGCAGTTTGGCAATTTCCTGTTTTCAGCTATGGGGAAGTGTAAAGTGGAGGCCAGGAATTTCCTCATGAGAGAAAATCAGTGAAATCAGTGACTGGGTACCTCCTTTGTGCCTAATAAGTGCTGAGCCAGAAGCAGTGCACAAGGAAGCAGGTCACAGTCCTAATCTGATTTTCTTGCTGTAAATCCAAGGAGCCAATAAAAATAACTTGAAAGTTAGAGAGCAACAAACACAATCCTGCCTTGTCCCAAAACGAACCAAGGATTACTCTGCGTGTAGATGATCGAAATCACAAGTGCAACAGGGAGAAACGAATAGAAGGGTTTGCTGATAGGGTTAGATGAAGAGCGGTAACAGGAGGCTCATATGATCATGTGGAGCATAAACGCAAGTATACACCAGGTGGACTGGAATGGCTGATTTCTGTGCTGTAAACTCTGTTGTTGGAATCTTATCAGCTCTAAAAATGTTCATGTCTGGGTCCTGACCTTGTTTGGGACAGGGGTGCGCTGACAGAGGGAATCATACGGGAGGTGGCCAATTAAGAGGCCACTTTCCCATTCGCCGTTCAATTAAGGACAGTGGGCGGTTTCCCGGGGCGTAAGCACAGAGCATTGCAGGCCCCACTGGGAGGCCTGTGGGAGCGCTGCAGGGAAGCCAAACTGAGGAAGCAGCAGGGAGGCAATGTAGCTGACATTGGCACACGTGAAGTGGATACAAGGTTCACTGCAAGTGGTCAATGGGGGCATCCATTTCCACTGTTTCAGAGTTCAATGACAAATCTGCTGCATGGACAGACCGCAACCATGCCATTTGTTAGTGCTTAGTTCCTCCACAGCCTGAACATTAACAATGCTCTGACCTCCCGCTGTGAGGCCATCTTCTTTCGCCTGTTGCCGAGGAGGGAGGGGTTGGGGGAGCTAGAGTGACACAACAGAGATGGCCCATGCATCTTTCACAAGATCACCTGGCACTTTGTTCAACTGTTCCAAATTGCATGCAAATTAGCCGTGATGTCTGCCCACTGCCCCCGGCCAGGCAGCCGCTGCCCCCGGCCAGGCAGCCGCTGCCCCCGGCCAGGCAGCCGCTGCCCCCGGCCAGGCAGCCGCTGCCCCCGGCCAGGCAGCCGCTGCCCCCGGCCAGGCAGCCGCTGCCCCCGGCCAGGCAGCCACTGCCACTTCTGGCCCACTTGGGCAGAAGCACACAGAAGCAGGGACATGTCAATGTGCAAAATTTACTCTCAATCACAGGATCTCAGAATTGTTGTGATGCAGAAGGAGCCCATTCGGCCCATCGTGTCTACACCAGCTCTCCGAAAGAGCATTGTGACTTGGTGCCATTCTCCTGCCTTTTCCCTGTAACCCTGCACATTGTTTCAATTTAAATAATCATCTAATGCCCTCTTGAACGCCTCGAATGATCCTGCCTCCACCACCATTCCAGGCAGTGCATTCCAGACCTGAACCACTCGCTGAGTGAAAAAGGTTTCTCTGCATCGGATTTGTTTCTTCTGCAAATTACGTTAAATCTGTGGCCTCTCGTTCTTGATCATCTTACAAGCGGAAACAGTTTCTCCCTATCTCCTCAGAGAAGCCCTCTCATGATTTTGAACACCTCTATCAACCTCCTCTTAGCTGTCTGCTCTCTAAGCAGAACATTCCCAAATTCTCCAATCTATCTTCATAACTGAAGTTTCTCATCCCTGGAACTATTTTTGTAAACCTCTTCTGCACTCTCTCCAATGCATTCACATCCTTCCTATAGTGTGACGCTTAGAACTGTACGCAATACTCCAGCTGAGGTCTAACTAACGTCTTATACAAGTTCAGCAGAATCCCCTTGCTCTTGCACTCTATGCCCCTATTAAGAAAGTCTAGGATGCTGCATGCTTTATGGTACCTTTAATGACTTATGCACATTTACACCCAGGTCCCTCTATTCCTGCACGCCCTTGAGAGTTGTACCCCTCAACTCCGACTTCCAAATCCTTCTCCTCAGGGCTGGGAAGATTCTACCCTCTGTAACTATTACACTGAGGGAAAAATTTCAGGTCCAGTTTTTTCCCCCCTCTTTTAAGAGATGCTCACATGTATTCACAAAGCTACAAACTACTGCTCAGCTTCTTTAGCTGCAGCATTCTGTACCTCCCTGAAACATGTATCATCTCAGTTCACCACAATGATAAGCAGGACGGTTCTCGAAATAAATTTCCACCCCACTGAGGCCAGTTCTGATGCTCCTATCACCTCTGCCACTGAGATTAGCTAACACGTAAGGGTCAATCAGGACCTCACTGGTCTGTATAGCTCAGGAGCTCACTATACAATTCACCTCACCCTGGGCCATGGCGATACTCAAAATCTTCACCCCAGCTACCATTCTCCAACTAGACCATAGGACAGATTCAAGAACAAATATCTTTTCTAGCTCACTTTCTGCCTGAAATATACTACGAAATCTAATAAAAATCGATCTCTTCATCCTGACAGGTTTAGTTCCAGTTTACTGAGACATCATCAACATTTGATAACATAATAAGGCTAGTGAGCTTCCAGCACAGTTAATACACACCTTGCATCATTCTTATTGTATACAACTGTATCATGGAATGTTCTATGTGCTTAATATACTTTTGAAAATTGTTTTTTTCTTTCGTTAACAAGGACATTCTTCCAAAATCATACCTATAACTTATAATTAAGTGTCACCGTTTCATGTAAATTGTAATAGATTACAGGAACAGAAATCCTGCAGTGCTATTAGACTATTAATAATACTTCAATGACCCATAAGTGGTCTTATCAAAGAGTATTTTGTTTCCTTGATAATGAATCATACTAAAAGCTGCAGAATTCTGAGATTCTGTGACCATGTTCCATTGAGGAAACTTCAAGAGTCATCAGGCCTGAAAACAGTTTGGAAAATATAACTGCTAAATGGTGAAATATACCATCTAAAAAAAAAAAATGGGTTTGCAATTAGTGCTGTTAAGTTGTTAATTTATTTTTTTTTACATAATTCAGCATTTCAAATGTCCTTTTAGAATTGAGCATTGAAAGAAATTTATCGCAGGAGCACTGACAACTTGACAGGGGTGTCAGAATAACACACAGCAAAATTCTCCTGTGCACTACTGATAACAAGTTGCTTAAAACATTCGGTGACACTCCTCCATTCACTGTTTTAATGACCATAATTGTTTTCAGATAGCTAACAGCTTTGTAAGATAGTGAAGAGAGGAAGTTCATCTGTGTGTGAAAACCCAATCATCAAAAATAGTGAATAGAGTGGCAAGTTGTCCGGAACAAACCCTGCCTAGTTGGCTGTAACACTATTGGGTTAGACTTGTTCATACTGGGGTGTGAAGTGTGAGAAAACTAAAGAGGAGAAGTACTACACACCAGTGTTTGTACATAAGAACATAAGAAACAGGAGCAGGAGTAGGCCATTCGGCCCCTCAAGCCTGCCCCGCCATTCAATAAGATCATGGTTGATCTGCCCAGGCCTCAACTCCTCTTACGCGCCAGCTCCTCATAGATAAATTAATAAACTAGTATTCCAGAATTAATGGATATTTACTGGAGTCTACAGATAATTAATACCAGCAGTTAACTTTGGCTGCTCTGAAAGTATAAGCCGGAATTTTCCAGCCCCTCACGCCCGCGGGATCTTCCGGTTCCGCCGATGTGAACAGAGATTTCAATGGCTCGCCAGCCTGGAAAATTCCGGCCTACGGAACTACTTTTGTGAGATGAATAATTTTTGGAATTAGATGACCTCCTTTGGTGTTGCTTGTGGTTTGCACAGATTGGGCTCTTACCTCATTCCAGTACAGCAGGTAGAAGTGTTCAATATATCGCAGTCTTTTGTGATATCTTTGCTCCCCTAGTTCACTCCCTGTTTCTCCGAGCTCATTTCCTGCCTCTTTCTCTCGATATTAATTTCAATTCATTTAATTCCTCTTCCCTTCGCAGCTGTAGTTTAACTTTGTTTTTCATTTGTACTTAAAGAAAGAAAAAGTGAGACTGGCCAGTTTCTGGAATACAAATACAGCGAAAGCCTCAATTGAAACCAGTGAATGAATAGTTTCATTCGAAGAACAGGTGACAAACTTAACATAGACGGATAGATGTTTTTTATAAAAACTGGCCAAAACTTAAAGCTTGCCTTGTAGCAGCTGTTCCCCTTTCACAAGGATTTATCTCATTAAAAAGTGGATGAAAAATAAGACAATTTTAGAGGGATAGCCTTAAAGGAACGATACAGAGAAGATTAACATGGCCCCTGCGCAAGGATGACACTCAAATTTGTGAAGCGTAAAAAAAATAAATGTCAAGGAGCTAAGAAAATTCCTTGGGGAAATAGGCATTTCTTAGTCTAATCAGTAAGTGATTAGACTAAGTGAGACCTATTAATAAAGCAGGGATGAAAGGGTGTTCAATGAGGCTGGCAGATAAATTGTGCTAACCAAGTACTACACAGAAACTCCAAACACAGTTATTCAAAAACACGACAATTTTCAGGCAGAACTACAGAATCTCCAGGGAAAACCGAGGAGCTATAGACACAAAGATAACTGATTTAACCTGAATGTTCCCCAATGTGAAGTTTTTTTAAAGATCATTTTCTTCACGGCTCCTTAAAAATTCAATTTTTCTAAGAAAAACTTTTCAAAATTACATTATCATTCACTCTTGTTTCTTTTACTTTTTTAAAAGACATGGTTCAGCTGAAAATTAACACAGCTCTGCCCTTTTGGCTACTGCGCGTGAGAATCACCTCGGGAAATGTACATTTCTGGGTACACGTTGGCCTGAATTTAACCCTTGGCGTGCGGGCGCAATTGGCGGTCCCGTGAATGGTCGGGAAATGGGCCACCGCTGGCGATCGGCCACCGATCGGTGCTGGCCAATTAAGGCCCGCCCAGCGTGAAACACGTCTTCCCAATGGTTGGAAAAGGCCGGGCGAGGGCGGGGGATCCAATGGCAACCCAGCGGCCGGTTTAAAAACAGCGCAGGCAGGTCCTTGAAGGATGCCAGGGAAGAACGTATTTGCAGCGTGCTGAACACCAAAGTTATTGCCTCAAGCGCGGCTGGAAATGCCAGGCGGGAGGGGAGGTCAGGTGGGCGCTCGGCCCCCTGGTTTTTGGACGGGTGGCTCGCGGTCCTCCTGGACGAGGTGGCTGCCAAGAGGGATACCCTTGTCCCCAGAGGTGGAAGGAGGAGGCCACCGCACCTCACAAAAAGATCTTGGGAGAAGGTGGCAGCTCAGGTCAGCAGCAATGACGTTGTGCGGCGCACATGGGTGCAGTGCCACAAAAGATTCAACAACCTGCTGTGCTCGGGAAGGGTGAGTACCATGTTGGCATGGATCAGTGCCTTGAAGTGTTAAGGTCTGGCTCTCCCCTTATGGAGCTGAGGGCTGTTAGAGTGTGAGTGCCAACTGTCAGTGATGCCAGAGCTGGCCAAGGGGGTGAGCTCTGGCTGCTTGGACTGAGTGCCTTGCGGCTCGAGGGCCACGACTCCGATGTGCCCTGCAAGGTGTTCCTCAGTTGCAGTTGGCCAGGCTGCAATGGCGCTGCAGGTAGAGAGTGGACTAATCAATGCTCCTCTGTCCTTTCAGGAGAAGACGACCCATAACAACATTGAGAGGTCACGGACCGGCAGAGGCTCCCAAACCTCCTCATCCTATACAGATTCGAGCAGGACACCTTGGAGCTGGAGAGGCACCACCAACCTCGGTCAGCCAGCCTCAGAGAGGCTGGGGTATCAGACAAAAGTAAGAGTGCAACGCAATGAGTTGAGAGTTTCAGATGGTGCAAACATTCTTGTGCAGTCTCACCATTGATGGGAGGCTCCAGACTTGATTCCTCATTGATCACTGAAAGACGATGGCACCATGATGCAGATCTCCATTGTCTGACCAGGGTGCCTGGCATGTACAGTGACAGTGCGATGACTTAAATTAATGACATGTCCTTGTCCTCCCTTTTAGATTCACCAACGAACAATTGCTCTCTGGACTCCGAAGAGCCACCCCTAACGCCAGAGGACCATTAGGCTTCACATGCACTTGTGTCACAACCACTCTCTGAACCAAGCACCAGCACAGGTACCAGCACATCAGTGGGCATTAGATCGTCAGCTAGAATGTCGGAGCACAGCAGTGAGGGCACTTCACACTCGCTTGAGGGGCAGGTGGGGGCAGAGAGTGCCCATGGCACCGACAGTCGAAGGGCAATGCTGAGTCGAAGGCAGCCTCTGGAGTCGCCCAGATGCTGGATGTCCAGCAGGATGTGTGGGAGGATCTGTGGAGATCCGTGAGGGAATGTGTGCCATGGCCTCTGTTGTGGAGGAGTCCGTGCGGAGTATAAGCACTGGTTTGACCCTCATGGCCGAGCGCACTGCCTCCCCCATTGATAGAGTGGCGACTCTCATGGAGAGGCAGCTCCAGGAACAGAATGAGGGGTTCCTGGGGTTGCGCTTGGACCTGCAAACCCTCATATGGGCAATGATCTCAGCTGGTCAGTGCCAGTGTGGGAGATGGATGAGGCACCCAGTATCCCAGGTGGGTGCCCGCCCACCCATCAATGGTAAGCAGGGAGGTCCAGAGTGACCACATGTTGGCGCACAAGCTGCTTGACGTCTCTGTGGGGTCCTCTCTGGGTGACGGCAGTAGCTCCTCTGCCCTTCAGCCAGTGATCGTGGCATCTGATGAGGCTACGACGACTGGGGAGATGCCAGCCATGGCATTCCCAAGGCCAGCACAGGCTCCACTGGCCAGAGGACGACCGCCAAGGTCATCAAGACCAACAAGACGCTAGTGTCAGCAGGCTGCCTCCAATGCCACTGCCAGCGAGCGGGGGAGGGAGGGGGGATGGGGGGGCACCAAGACGTAGCACCTGCAAACATAAGTTTAAAGCACCATGAGCTCAAGAGGGACTAGTCACAGGTGATCTTGTGTTGTGTAATGTTTTGCTTATGTTTACTAGTCTGGGGATGAAGACCAGAGGAGGTTTTGTTAATCTATTTGGATTATCAAAATGAGATCAATTTTATTTTTGTAGTAATGGCCTGAGTATGCTTCACCTTTTTATGTTTTTGGCGCAGGGCACACTGTATGTAATGCTGGACATGAGTGGCTCAAAATCTTATTGCACAGGCACTGAGCGGACTTTGGGTTCAAAGGAAAGGGGCATTTCTGACTTCCGGGATGGAGGCAGCGGCCCTGGCATGAGGTGCGAGCAGATCTTTGGCAGCCTGGCTGAAGGAGCGTTGGATCAAGGCATCCCTGGTGTCCCTGTCTCCCTGAAAGATACAGAGGTCTGCCTCCACAGCCTCAGCATTCTCCTCACTGTGCTCCTATTCTGACTCACTACTGGATTCATCCCCTGTGGCCTGTGGAGCAGTGCCAGATTGTGGAGAGCACAGCATGCAACCATTTTCTGTGACATGTGCTCTGGGGGGTATTGCAGTGCTCCCCCTGAACAGTCCAGGCATAGGAAGTGCATCTTGAGAAGACCTATGGTCCTGTCTATCACTGCCCTGTGGAGGCATGGCTCCTATTGTAACGCTGCTCTGCCTCTGTTCTTGGGTGGTGGAGAGGCGCCATAAGCGACTTTTCAACGGATAGTCCTTGTTACCCAGCAGAAAAGCCACCCATCCAGTCGGACTGGAGCACTGAATAGCCTTGGCACCTGGGAGTGTCTGAGGATATAAGTATCATGGGAGCTGCCAGGGTACCGTGCACAGACTTGCAGAATGTGCATCCTATGGTCACACACTATCTGGACGTTCATTGAGTGGAAATCCCCTCCTGCTGACCCACTGGCGCCTTGATGGCCACATGTGTGCAGTCGATTGCACCCTGGATGTGGGGGAACCCAGCGATCGCTGCAAAGCCTCTGGTTCACTCTGCCTGGCTGGCCTCGTCCGTACGGAAATGAATAAGCGTCATTACCCGCCTGAACAGAGCCTCTGTCACTGGCTTGATGCAACTGTGGACAGCTGATTGGGAGACTCCACAAAGATCCCCCACTGACCCCTGGAAAGAGCTGGAGGCATAGAATTGAGAGCCACTGTGACTTCCAGGGCCACTAGTATGGGGTGTCCACCCACACAGTTGGAGCTGATCTCAGGCCCGATCATCTGACAAATGGAGGTTACGGTCTCCCTTGAGAGTCGGAGCCTCCTTCGGCACTGCACCTCAGACATATTGAGGTAGCTGCATCGCCGCCTGTAAACCCTGGCAGCGGGATAGTGGCGTCTTCTGCAGCCCCTTCCGCCATGGACTACATGCTGGTCCTGCCCCCCTTGTGCCTGCGTCTCTCCTCCCACAGGTCCCTCCACTGGAAGCTGCATTGGGACACCTGGCCTCCTCTCCCTCTGCCCCTCTCTTCCTCCTCAGAGGAGGAGCCTCCAGCGGAGACCACAATCCCCATTACCAGGGTAAGGGAAGGCTGTCTGATACCTGGAAGGGTCCACACGGTCTGAATCCTCCGGGGGTCTTGGAGAAACCAATAAGTCCCGAAATGAAGCCAAGAAATGCTCAGAATGGAGCTCAGAACTGAGATGAAGCTGTCATGTTCAAATAAGCAACCAGCAGCACACTATCTCCTAAACTCCTCATTACTCACACTGGCAATGCTGCTGACACTTTTTATCCCACCCTTGGATGAGGTTTTGCAAAATGTGGGCTGCCCGCCTGCCCGTGTGACGAGCTGATCTCGGACAACATAAAATCAGGTTCAATTGGGTTTTTAATGGCTTTAAGTGGCCTCTTAATTGATGGCGGGCTCTAACACCTGCACGTGCCCACCGACCTGAGGGTTGCGCACATGCGGGACGACATCGGGATGCTCACCGGACGTCTTCTCGTGCTATTTTACGCCCGATGGGGTCGGGCGCGCGCCCGCCCGCAAGATGTAAAATTCTGCCCCTTGTGTAGAAGCTACTGCAGTATTGGCGCAAAGACAGCTAACTCACCAAGTGCCACTTAGGGTTCCTTGAAACCAAGTGCATCGTATTTTGGCATAAAAGCTTCTAAAAACCTTTAACACTTGGCAGTCAGGATTGGAGGATGTTGGATTGCATCTTTAAGCAGCTGCAGCCCACAAAGTATGAATTACGCTTAGTACTGAATCGATTTTTCACGATGACTTTTTAAATTTTTCTTTTCGGAAGGCATCTTAAAGCATTCTCTCTCCTCTTTCTCTCCTTATTGTTTCCCTGTCATGCACCAAAGTCAGCTGAAAGGTGGGCTATGTAACTTGCTCCCCAACCTCTATCACCGAGGGGGCCTATGATTTCCTTCACACTTGCTTTAAGGAAAGAACCTAACTTTTGCTTTTGCTATGACATAGCAGCCAGCCCACACCATTAATCTTAAAAGTGGGGCAAGGAATTCTTACCAGTTTTTGGCATCAAAATAAGAGACATTCTCACACTAGAATCTCATCTCATGACCAAGAATGTGTGAACAGCAAAACGGATTGACATAAAAAGCTATAAGCTCAATATCTGCTTTGGTTCTGAGTCAGATATGAACGGGCCAAAGGATAATCCAAAAGCCTACATTTCATGTTTGCTTATTTGGATTAATTCACTGAAGATGATCAGAAATGCTCTCAAAAGGTTACATGTTTAAACTTCATTCCAAGAACTTGAACTCAATCTTAGCCGCGCTAGTGCAGTCCTGCGAGAATACTTATAATATTCAAGTCCCACTCTTCAGATGAGACATTAAGCCAAGGTCCCGTCAACCTGGTGTTCTGAGTCAGTTAGGCAGCAAAAATCCTCTGAATTGATGAAGCCGAGGAGTTCGCCAGGTGTCCTGAGCACTGCCCTTCTCTCAGTCCCAAGAACAAACTAATTGGTTATTCATCTTATTGCTGTTTGTGTGGTCGTGCTGTGTGCAAACAAGGCTGTGACATTTACCTACATAACGCTCGTCACTACTCTACAAAATAACTAGCTGCACATGCGGTGTTGACATTTCTGAAGATCTAATGAAGCTCCAAACGTAGGGCTGGATTAACCCTGCGGGCTTCTGAACCCCACTGTGAGGCTCAAACGGGGGTCCGAAGTTCACACTCTGTGGGAAATAGTCACTTAATATGATTTTCCCCGGGGCGGCCAATTAATGGCCGGGGGGTGGGCTTGTCGTCCAATTAAGGATGACAGGTAGGCTCTTGAAGCTAGAGTGCCAGAGGCCTTCAAAATGGAGACACCCTCTCTCCAATTTTTTTAAGTTTAAATTTTAAAAATTGCATCTGTAGGCCACTACTGTGGGGGAGCTGGCAGTGGGGGTAATGGGAGGAAAGCCCCTATACAGGGTGGCCTGCAGTGCTGCTGCGCCCAGGCAACCCAGGCAGGCATTTAGGGCCTCTAAGTCTGCCTGGAGAACTGGGTGCCCACCCTGGTTTGCCACTGGGACAGTGCCCTCGCCACCTGCAGGAAGCTGGAGACAGACTGGAAAATCCCTGTCAGCCTCCACCGTCAAGTCCTAATAGGCCTTTAATTGATTTAATTGGCCACGCACTGCGTGCGGCAAATGGCCTAGGCAGGATGGAGCCAGGGAACCAGCACATAGGCCGCCGAGCTATTTTTAGCGCCCGTCTGCCTCCTTTCCCGGTTCGGCAGATCTCCAAATTAAGCCTGTAACTTTTGTTTTAATATGACTAAACAAATCAATATTGCACTTGCAGGTCAACTGTAATAAGGGCATGCAATCAGTTAACAACTTAGCTAGGAATAAGCTTCACTTATTTTCAGGTTATATGATTCTGTGATTGCAAAGAGAAATGTCTTACCTTAGCAACCACCTCTTACATGTTCTAATTTATTTAGGGTGAAAGGGACAACTCGCTTTCAGTTGTGGAGATAACTTAACCACAATATCTGCCTTCACATTGAATGTAATGCCATAAATTGTCAAGTTGCAATATGAACTTAGACCGAAAACCAATGAGGTAGAATCACCTACCTTCAAAGAATGCAATCAACAGCGAGATGAAATATTTAAAACAGTTAATTGCGCTTGTCCGTTTTGTTGTCTATTGTCAGGTTTGATGACTTAGTAACACTCTTATTACCTTAGTAATGCCAGGAGATATCCCCTGTTTCCATTACTGGTAATAAGTACACTGAAATAAATGCCATTCAGCCCTTGCATCGGTGGTAACACCATGGCATGAGTCATCTAACTGCCAACAATTACATTTTTATACACAGGAATTGTTTAATTCCACACATAACTTTTCTACTTATCATTTACACTTTATAAAAATATCAATGTCAAATTAAATAAATAATGACTTTTTTTATCTACCCAACTAAATAAGAAGCTACCCTCTCCCTGTTCCTTCACTCCTTCCTGTAACCATAATCTTTGCTCTCCCCTTCTGAAATCAATGAAAATTGCCATTTTCCCCCTCCTCCTCTAATGAACAAACTCATGAATGATGCCAGTTAGCTAATAGCGCTGACAGGCAGCACTCAGGATTTCAAAGCCCCACATTTTTCCAGCTGTTCTCACTCTATCCCTTACCCACCATTTCCGCTTCATTGAAGGTCCATTCTTCATTTCAAACCACACCCCCTCCAATTCTGTCCCCCGCCACGCCCCCACCCCACCCCCACCCCATCCCCACCATTGATCGTACTCAGTGCTCCCCCTCAACTCTTTTCGCTATCATTCCCCACCTGCCCAACATTTCCATTCCCACAATTTCACTAGTTGTAGCCATTCCACTCCACGTGTGCTGTGCCTGAAGGTAGGTCTTTAGCTCATTGTCTGCTGAAGCTTCATCTTTTTTTGTAGTAGAAGGGTATTCGGCATAGCAAGGGTTAATGTGGAATTGGGGAAACAGTACCGCCCATAGTATGATACAGAAAGTCACATAAGGGTGGACTCAGTACAGTAGAGCAGAAACCAGCACGGAGATAGCACATAGTTAGGGCCGTACCTTGGATATGTATATACTTATGTGCTACCAATAAACACATAATGTTCAATCACATGAGCCTCCAGGCCTCTTAGTGAGACACTAAACAAACCCTTGCAATAATTTACTGGCAGTTTTTGTCAGTGGTGATTTACCATTGCCTTCCGCTGGCCTATTAATTGCTCCACAACAAAAACATCACCCATAGTGACAATACGAGAGCTTCCAGGCCCACAACACATGATTCCACAGCAGACTGCTCTCCCTAAGTAACAACTTGCATTTACTCCATGCCTTTAAAGTAAACAAACTTCCCAGAGCACTTCACAGAGGAGTAATCAGAACCGCATCATAATCTGTAGACTGGTCATCCGAAAGGGTTGAAAAAACCTCCAATGCTTTTCCTACCAAAACACTTTGTAATAGGATTGTCCAAGCTTCTTGTGGCCATTGTAACTTTGCAGCAATTTTCTGAAATGAAATCGCTGCAAAAAGGACTTTGAATCTTAACCTTATTTTTGACTGTTACAGGTTGAGCATCGTGATGCTCCTGGGATGGACCGTTAAATGGGCAATGTGACAGCATGGTGAGGAGAATGTTACTTGTACTGTATGTAGTAATTTAGTTGTTAAAGTGTATAGGATGTTGTAATTTGCTATATTTTGGATAATGTTTATGAAAACTCATCACTATGGTAATGACTTTCATTCTTTAGGTGAGGTGTTACAATTGTGAGGGTTATAAGATTATTATGCTTTGGGTCTATATCTTTAAATTTAAGGAAAAAAAAATAAAGGGGGTCATGTGACCTGCTCTGAAAGCTGTCTGACAGCAAGCCTGGGTGGTTTAATTGTTAGATATTAAAGGAGGCCTGGATTGTTTTACTGGGAAGAAGGTGCAAGATGCTTCCATTTGGAGACAATGGCAGCAGCCTGTGTGCTAACAACGGATAGACGTTGAGTCTCCAAAGTCCCAGAAAAGTCTTGTACATATTGTGTTGTAAACAGTTGCGTATTAAACTGTCCACCTAATTCCACGTTAAGAGTATTTGGGGTGTAAAGAATGACTAATCAACATTTCTGCCTGGATACAAGGCCCATGTACTTCATATAGCCATAGTGATGGGCTTTGAGATGGAAAGCATACAGAGGAAACCATTGTGATATCAGGTTACGTGCTTTCCTAAAATACCACAGACAGGTTAGTTTTGCTAAGGTCCAAGAGGGAGAGAGAGCAGCTAGGGGCCAACAAAGTGTCTATGGTTCACTGCACAGGAATGCAGGTGGAAGTTCACACTTGGATTGTAAAGATTCAAAACCTTTTAAACCTCCTAATTGTAATGAGTCACCATTGTTTCCTAGGGACCCGCAATCCCAAATGATCATAAAATGACCTCAACAGGGATCGCAAATCATGGCAAGGGAACCCTTGCCCTAGAATGTGAAATGCTCTGTAAATGCAAGCTCTTTCTAATCTCTCTTTACACACAAACTGACATATCCAATTATCAAACTTTGACATACAAATGAACATGACACATCATAGCAATGCAAAAATGTCTTCCAATGTAACAGTACCACACATAGGTCATAGATACATCCGGCACAGATGCAAACCAAAATATTAAGCCACAAAATCAAGAGTACACAACAGCTATTATATATCACTCAAACACATTGGACTTGCACAATTAAAACTGTGCTCAATTTTGTCACCCAGAGAAACATCAGACATAAATCAGTGCAAAAACCACAAATATGGGCAGAAAAAAATACTGTAAGTAAACCACAAACACAACATCAAACTGATTAAAAAGCAGATATCAATAAACCAAACATGTCCCACGTATGTCGAGGGAGAGACATACATAAACAACAGGCATATCATGACAAATTAAGCGATTATACAGATGGACAGACAGATTGAACAAAGGGAACATCGCAAGTGCAGAACACGAACAGAAGAAAACATCAACACCAAAGAGATACATTTTACAGGACAAAGAAACACCCCTATTTCTTGGGCACACCAAAAACAGCGATCTGGTCAAACACCAGGAAACGGGAACAAAAAAAATCACAGGTAAACAAGGCTCACTGTAGGCAAGACTACAGGGCCTTCACTAGCAGTTCTTAACACTAAACAAAATCAAGCAATGCTTGGGAGAAATTGAAAACAAGTACGGTAAACATGGCCACGACTAATCTAGTGGAGGAAAGCTCCAAAAGAGAGCACACTGAATTTGTGTACTAATAATTAAAATCACACTTACATTGGTATCCTAAAATTTTATGAAGCGACTTTATTTTAAAAAGGAGCCCAAATGAGGTAAATATTCAATTCAACATAAATCAGTTCAGCTCTGTGTCGAATGACAATAAAGATAACATTGAAAAATAAATTGGTGGGGGCGACCGTCTTTTCTGGAGTGATCTATTGTCCTGTTTTTCCTCTTCCACCCCCTTTGCCTGCAGTGGTGAGGCAGTTACATGTTTTATGTGAGCTGATTAGACGTTTCCTGTTCAAGTTCCTGGGCACCCTGTCACTTTAGCTCAAGTGCCTCAGCTGAGTGAGTTTAATCAGTACATCAGCCTGAATACTAAATGGAGCACCCTGTGAAAATGCAGCACTGCGTCCCAGGGCAGGGGAAAAGATGACATTATTGGGCCCTCCCAGATGAAATCACTCTTCCTGCCAGTAAATTACACTGACAATCTGAGACCGTTCTGCCTGACTAACCAGAAAAGACCATTGAAGAGCGGGTTGGGGGAACCACTCAAAGCAAAATGACAAAACGGTTTATGTTCAAGTTCCATTTTAAATTTTAGTTTTTCTGTATGATCAGGATGGGGCCTCTATGTTGCGGAGGTGAAAACTGACTGCAGGCAACATAGGGAGGCTTGACACCTAGGTGTCCCAACTTAGTCCCTGGCCGATCAAATGTGGGTCGGGACCCAGGTGACAGGCGGCATGGGCTTTGCTGAGGCTCTTTAAAGGGTACGTTAGCATCCTGCTGGTCCCTGGTCAGTCGTGAGCTCCCTGGTCAATCGTGGAGGGTAAATGTCCATTCTGTCAAAGGAAGGTTTTCTAATTGATTGGGACCGCGACATGGGTTAGAATGATTCACTAGCTCTTGGATTTCTCAGACTGCAGCAACCACAGGAATGAAGAGGAGAACTTGGGGAGGCTGAACCTTGCCCCTCCCCCACCCCCCACCACCTCCCACTCCTTTCCGGGTCTCTCACTCTTACCTCGAGGTCCTGCTGTGGGATCCGACGGGCTGCAGTGAGGTGAGTGAGCTCTCCCACAATGACAGAAAAAGGACAATCTCTCCACCCAAGCAGGCATGGACGGCAATGGTTGGTGATGTACGCAGCAGATGTGGGGTCCCTCCAGCTTGGAGACAGTGCACCAAGAGGACCCAGGACCTCAAGAGTGCCAGAAAGGTGGGTGGCATAGCACTTTCAGGTGCCAAGCCCCACACTCTGACCTGCCCAGCATTCTAAAGCCTCTGGTCAACACACCCTGCAGCTCATTAGTTTTTCTCTCTCTCCGAACACCTACTCTCATCCCTCTCTGAGCAGCCAACACTCACTCTCATCCTATTGCCCTCTCGCTCCCATACTTCCCATTTAGCCATCACAACTGGCATCATTCTCTCCTCTCCAAATGAGCCATTACGGACAGCCACAACTCTCTGCCTTCTTTCCTCACAGTGGAGGGCACACAACCTTAGTGAGTGACAGAGATCTGGGGTGGGGGTAGGGTACAGGGTGAGGGCAAGTGGCTCTCCAGTGCCAGGCACCTTATTGGTCATTGGCAATGTGTGCCCACCTGCTCCATTGGGAAGGGATCTTGTTCCAGGAGGATGAAGGTGTTAGGACGCCCGGTCATGAGAATCGGAGACTCCTGAGGCGCTGGTGATCAGACATGTTGAGAGAGTTGATCCTCGGCCTCAAGGCCCTATAATGGGGTGGGGGCGGTCTTGCCTCCAGCTGAATCTCGGTAACCATCCCCTCTGACCTGTGGAGGGGGCTGCAGCTGAGGAGAAGGCAGCTGCTATTGGGGGTGCTGTGGCTTCTCCTCTTATCCCCCACCAGATGTGGAAGCTACAGCCACATAAGCTGCTGTCGTACTGTGGTGAAGGTGTCAGCAGGGAGGCGCAGCTGAAAGTAGGTGAACCGCTAGACGGGCAAAATGCCTTCCAAAGAATTGGCAAGCACTGATGGCACTCGCTGAGAAGGAGGGCTGTGAACAGCAGCCTCTCATCTGGCCATGGCTGCAGTTCCTTAGTTTCACTGATCGAAGGCTTCCCAGCCTATCAATTTCACTGACCCAAGCGAGTTGCTGACAGGTTGGAAAACGTGCTCAGGTGGGGAAATTCAGGATTGAGGGTTAAAACAATACTTAATTGGCGTTTAAAGTATCTTAATTGACAGATCCAAAGGGGTTCCCCATTCACCTTGGAACCCACCCTTGTGAAGCCTGGGTTAGGGCAGGATGGCGTTGAGATCCCGTCACCTTTAGGGGATTTAACTCCCCACACGCACTCAAACGCACCTACCCTGGCCTGGGAAAATTCCACCCCTTGATATAGATACAGCCATAGAATTTTACATAGAATTTACAGCGCGAAAACAGGCCATTCACTCCACAGGTCTGTGCTGGTGTTAGTACACAGGAAACATTGCTATCATCTCTAAAGTTATATCACAGCACGTCCCCTCCACTCTGGCCTGCTTTGTCCCCTGCCAACCCCTTCTCTGTTGCAGAGCTTATAGCCGTACGTCCAGACTGTAAATTTCTTCCTAAAACCACACAAGCTCTCTAAAATCCTCTGCAATATCCTACCTCTGATCATGTTTTTGACTCTCTACCCCAGCCTCTCTCCCTCATGTAAAACATGTTGGAACACTTGGTCATCAGTTCCCTTTTTGTACCCCTCTTTAGTAAGCACTGAGTCCTGGTTTTGCTACGCATTCTTTTGTGCAATTTATGTTAGATTATGGATATCTAGCTAAAAGATGTTAGTCATAGTGGATTGAACTAAAATAAAAACAGAAAATGCTGGAAAAACTCAGCTGGTCTGGCAGCGTCTGTGGATAGAGAAACAGAGTTAATGTTTCGAGTCCGTATGACTCTTCAAGATGGGTTTTCCCAGCATTTTCTGCTTTTATTTCTGACTTCCAGCATCTGCAGCATTTTGCTTTTATCATTGTGAACGAAACTATTTGTTCACCAGTGTGATTTTCTTCAAATTCTCACAACAACCATTCTTATTTAGTCATCTAAATGTCACTGGCCGTCCAGTGAGATTTTGTACTAACATGTGCCCCTGAGAATTCAGGGTGAAATTGTTTAAATTTTGCTAAGATCCCTACTGCTACAGAGAGTTTGTTACAATCAGCGATGCAATAGAAATATCTCAACATTGATGCTGATAGCTCTCGTATTACAAAGTTCATGGAAAATATGAGGCGATCCATCCAAAGTATGAGTTTCAACAGGTTTACCTCAATTCAGCTTTTGGCACTCAATTAACTAGTTTGTAAGAAGCCAGTGCTCTATTTTTTCATATACCATCGTCATGGTAACTATAACCCACTAGTGTAACAAAATTGGCCGGCTGCAAATCATACAGCACGCAAGTTCTGTGGCACCTTCAACAGATCTGCTCATACTCCCTTTTTTACGTTTCATAAATATGAATTTGTGCTTGACGTACAATTTATGCCCTCGTTTTTTTTCTGCATTATGCATCATGGGCAGCAGCTATGCTGACACACCCACGTTTAAATGTACAACTGCAGAGAATGTTTATGTGTAGACTTTGTGGCTGAGGCACATCATTAACTGGCTGCAATACAAGTGAAACTGCAAAGCAAACATCCAGCTGAAAAATGACACAGTGGAGTATGTTGTTTTGTGATAGCATGCAAATACAGGTTTTGCCTAGGATAGGGTTGGCCAGCAGGAAATTTCCTTTTGCACAACATCCAATGCAAAATTTAGCTTCTGATTGTGCTGCTTAGCCCAATATGGAGAATGACAGGATGTAATTAAGCGCAATGATGATATCATATGTTTGGCATGTTACCTGTAAAGACATACAGAAGCATTGGCATTACTGCATTCGGCAGAGAGACTAGACTCCCGGTTCAAGAGAGGGGAATGAGAGGAGGGAATTTAGGGAAGCAGTTACGGCTGAGTTCTTCATGCCGTCTAATATTTCCTAATTTTTATTTATGACTAAGCTGTATCTTATAAATGAGCGCCTGCTTGTGTACAAAGAGGTGTGATAATTGGTTGATATTTAACGCTGATCAGCAAGGTTGAAATGAAAAGTCAACCACGTTAATTAATTCTCAAGCATGATATCACCTCCTAGGCTCTAAAGGATTAATTCAAGGTTCACTACCAGACGCATGTTGCTACAAATTCTGTGTTGCACTATAGCTGCTGGCCACCATTTAACCTAAGCCTCTGGCAGGGGGGTGGGTGTACATAGCAGCAAGGCTATATGTTTTCCAGCCAGAAGGTCTGTGGCAAAGACCTCAAAAGTGACTGCAGCTTTCATTTGCATCTGCGACAGGTGAGGACGAGGTCAAGTAGGTTTTTCCTTCACATTGGTCGTCTCACCACCTGCCACTGACCCAATCTAGCAGCTATGTCCTGTAGAACTTTCTACACCCTCTCTAAAGCCTTCGCATTCTTCCTAAAGTGTGGTGTCCAGAATTGGACACAGTATTGCAGTTGAGGCTGAATCAGAGTTTTACAAAGGTTCAATTCGGTAATTTTGGCAGATGTTTGTCATTTATGAGCCCGGATGAAGTTTCTGCCAATGTTACAGCGATAGAATGGAAGCAGGCCCAAGGAAATTTCTGTCGAGAACTTAACCTACCCTCGCAGCTAAGTTAGAAGACACAAGGGATCAGCCCCAAGTCCCTTCTCTGCAACATTCCTCAAGAGATGTTTATCTCATGGCTAGAACTGAACACAGTGCAGAAGGAGTCACCTGACCAGTTTCAGCATTACAGACTCAGATTTGTACTCCAGTATTTTGACAATATAATTCAGTATTCTGTTAGCTTTTTTGGTTTCTACAATGACTGAACATGATAAAAGTTAAATCTGTCAGTGATACAAGGTCTCATTTAGCTCATTCAACTCTTTTCACTGAGTAACTGTTTCTCCTATTCTTTCTTCCAATGTGCATTTATCTATATCAATTTTCATTTCATAGAACCATAGAAATTTATGGCACAGAAGGAGGCCATTTGACCCATTGTGTCCGTGCCAGATGAGAAAGAGCCATCCAGACTAATCCCAATTTCCAGCTCTTGGTCTGTAGCCTTGTAGCTTACGGCACTTCAAGTGCATATCAAGTGCATTTTTTTAAATGCGATGAGGGTTTCTGAGTCCACCAGCCTTTCAGGCAGTGAGTTCCAGATCCCCACCACCCACTATCTGAAATGACTTAACGTCAACACTGCTCTAATCCTGCTACCAGTTACTTTTACTTGCCATAATTCTGCACTTGCAAGTTTTGTCTAAATACTTTCCATAGCTTATTGACTCTATTATCAGCCTAGTATCAACAGTAAATCGACTAGATGGCACTTCAGTAACACAAATGATACTCATGTCACACAAGTGCCAGGCATTGACCATCTCCAACAAGTCTGAATATTACCATCTCCCCTTGAAGTTCAATGGCATTACCATCTTTGAGATCCCAACCATCAACATCCTGACTGTTACCATTGACCAAAGACATAACTGGACCAGCCATATGAATACTGTAGCTACAAGAGCAGGTCAGAGGATGGGAATTCAGTGGCAATTAACTCACTTCCTGACTCCCCAAAGCCTGTCCACAAGGCACAAGTCAGGAGTGTGATGGAATACTCTTCAGTTGCCTGGATGAGTGCAGCTCCAACAACATCGCGCAAACTCATGAACAGGCCTTTCGGCCCTGAAAAGTGCCCAGTCAATCTCGGGTTACCCTGGAAGGCAAGGTATCTCAAAAACTTGAGCAAAAGATGAAACTAGCTGTTTCATGCTGCTACTCTGCAGTAGCAACACAAGTGGTATTCGCCATTAACAGGACGCTGCCGTCAAGCCAAAAAAACATTCTGCCTTTCACACAAATGAGTAATGTGTTATATGAATTTCAGTGCCTGTGTGATGCTAGGTATGTAGTTTGTACGTCCCAAAGACTGGCGGATCGTATCAAACTGCATGTCCCAGCCACTGTTCGCAATGTGCAGGATACAGACCATACCCAACCAGCCCATGCTTGCAAAACTCAAAACACAGTGTCCAACATTCGATGTGATTCCACGATTGGTCAACATTGGCTAAATAATCTTCAGTGTGCTAAGGATTAGGCTGATAACCAATTTAAGGTTGTCAGTCAGGCTCACAGTATGGTGCATTTGCATGTACTCAAAGCTAGAAATATTAATACACAGAGCCTTGTGCTTTACAGACAGAAGAACATGTACACACATTGCGCCTGTTTTGGCTAAACAAAATAAGTGACAGCCATTTGCTGGTTTATTCCTCAGGGCAATGCCTTCACCAATCAGAGTCAAGCTGCCTGGTTTAAATTTAAAACAATGTTTGGCAGTTAACTGTCAGTCACCATCAACTGGTGCATTCTCCATGGCAATGCCTCTACCAATCTGAGTCCACTTGCCAACCAATCAGCATTCTCCTCTCATATAGTATAAATTGTTGTTCCCTTTTCATTTGGTATTCTTGCAAATTGTCCGGATGAGTGCAAGACAAAAAGCTACAACAAAAAATATCTCTTTTCTCAGCGATACTGAAGAAGCTTGACACCATCCAGGACAAAGCAACCTGGTTGATTGGCACCCCAGCCACCACCTTAAGCACTGACTTCATCCACCGTTGATGCACAGTGGCAACAGTATGTACCATATATGAGATGCACTGCTACAACTCACCAAGGCTCCTTCAACAGCACCTTCCAAACCTGTGACCTCTACCACCTAGAAAAACATGGGTGTCAGGTACATGGGAACACCACCACCTGCAAGTTCTCCTCCAAGTCACACAAAATTCTGACCTAGAAATATATTGCCATTCCTTCACTGTTGCTGGCTCAAAATCGTGGAACACCCTCACTAATAGTACTGTGAGTATACCTACACCAAATGGAATGCAGAGGTTCAAGAAGGTAGCTCACCACCATCTTCTCAAGGTCAATTAGGGATGGGAAGTAAATGCTGGCACTACCAGCAATATTTATCCCTCGAACAAATAATAAAATGTAGATTAATAGCAGTAGGAAGACCAGAACTAATTTTTTTGCTCTTCACACAGCATGCTTCCCCAAGTCTACATTATTCCACTAATTGCCAATTCTTTGTCCAGCGCCAGGTTTTACCATAGATACATTTTTATCACAACCTTTCATACATAACTTTATCAAAAGCTTCATGGGTGTCCAGTTACACTATATCATAGGGTTTACCATTATCAACTTGGAATGTGACTTCCTCAGAAAGGTCAAGCAAGTTGTTAACATTTAGCACTTCCCTGATCTTAAATCGTGTTGACAGCTTTACTCGCAGCTAAGCCTCTGGTTTACTCATGAAGATCAATTTGAATATTTTGCAAGTTAATAATGTAAAACCAGCCGTCTCCATTCAAACCTATCAATGATAAATATATATTTACATTAGCTATCTATCAGATATACAATCTTCTTCGGAGATGACGGACTGCGGAGGGGGTGTATGTCACTCCTGGATTGGACGTTGTCTGTTTGGCTGTGGAGGCTGATTCGTGAGTGGCCATCCATTCCGCAGCTGGCACAGATGAATACCGTTGGCCCAAGTTCAACTGATGCTTTTTTTCCTTCTGGCCGGCTCTCTTTCCCGCAATCTGGTCAGTCCTTTTGTACTCTGCTTTTACCACGCCCTTCCTGACTACTTGCCTCCAGGCACTCCGGTCAGCAGCGAGGACTTCCCATGCATCAACGTCGATCCTGGTCAACTTGATGTCTCGCTTACTGACGCCCTTGTGTCGCAAGTATGGGTGACCTGTTGGTCTCGTGCCGATAGTAAATTCGCCACAGAGCATGTCTTTGGGGATGTGGCCATCGTCCATTTGGCACTCAGGACCCAAACAGATCTAGGCAGACAATGGGGTTAATTTTTTTCAGTGTTTTAAATGAATCACATGCTCTTCACTATTTTTTTCACCTGAACCCCCACATCTAACTTGTTATTGCATTTTACCTGTCAAGAAATGGTTGTCAGTGCTTTGCCCGTGGCTAGATAAAATATTAAGATTGCTATTAATGCCCAAACATTCCCCATTATGAGAGAAAGACTGTGCTTACTCAGTCCTTGTCCTGTTTCTGTGGTGAATTATCTCATAAGCTGCTATCTAATTGCTCTCTGCAGCTTATTCATTCATCATTTACTTCATAAGGAATGAGCCATGCAGAATCATCCATCCTTGGGAGAGAAAAGTCAATTATTCAGCTCTATGATAATAGGAGGAAGTAGATCACAATGGCTCCTAACAAGATTATTTCTGTGAGGTGACACACGCTTAACTGTCATGAGTGAACTGGCTGACTATTATACTAATAGTTGTTAACGAGTAACTTACATTAGATTAGCTAACTAAATCATGGATTGGCTGAACTGAAGATAGTAGATTCTGAAATTCTTTTCATTTGTTCCTGGGATGTGAGCATCACTGGCAACACCAGCATTTGTTGTCCGTCCCTCACTTGTCTTTCACGTACCATCCCTCTTTCCACAAGCTGTTCATCAAACATTATCTTCTACAGTCATGCGGCAGCTTTTGGCATCTTTGCTACTTCATTGATTGAGTGCTTAGAGTAGCAGATCTGCAGGATAATTCAGTCTTACTGTAGGGCATATAAAGCATGTCTACATATCATTAAACTTCTTCCAGTGGCAAGTATGGAAGAGGCAAATTATAACTCTAATTATTTCATTAATAAACTGTCTGCCACTGACTGGCCAAAATTTATGCCTTCTATTGTGAATTATCCAGAAAAGAAAATTAGAAAGAGAACAATTAAAGGAGGTAATTTAAAGGAGAACATTTTAACAGATTCTAATAAAAAAAAGAGATTATGTGGTGAAGGGAGAGAGGGAACGTAGTTTAGTCATCAAATAATTAAAGCATAGAACACTACAGCACTCGAAGACATATCAAAGATTGCTTTCAGTTTAAGTTATTACAGAACTTTTATATTAACACTTAAAATGGCACAGGAGATACTTACCATTTCCCCCCTTCTGTCAGGATATTTCTATCCGTCTCTAATTAAGCAAATTATCACAATCCTGACGGATTATTACTGCTAGAATTAGATATACTTAGAGAATGGCTTGTGGATAGGACTCAAGAAATTAGTTATCACTACATATGAAAGTGTAAAATTTCATATAATGCAATTAGCTCAAAGCTTTCAACCAATCATTTCATTCGCTGGTTGCATTCATAATGAACTTTGAAACAAGATGGCAGAACATGCTTCTGCTTTACTTGGTACTGATCAGGTGGTTGACAGAATTAATCCAGTGGGTATATCTGGCAAGTCTGAGTTACTGATTAGCACAGCAATCATGTTGTTGATGTGGTCATTGTTAGCAGGATCCAAGCCAGTTGGTGAAGCCAAAACCAAGACACAGAGCTTTTCTTTACTGAGAGAGTTTATTGGCTTGCTCAGTCTCACAACTCCAATCCCACACAACCCAGTATCCCAGTTATCTCCTATTTATATGTGCGCCACAACAATTAATGCCCTTCACCTGTTTCTCTTAAACTCAACAATGCAATTGGCATTAAAAAAAACCTTAAAAATGTTATTAATAAGACATTGACAGTCACAGCTGGCAAAGATAGGAAACTTGGTTAACCAGCATCCCTGGCCGCTGTTAAGCAATGCGAGCAAATGACCACTAAGGTAAAAGCAAAATACTGCAGATGCAGGAAATCTGAAACAAAACGCTGAAAATGCTGTAAGAACTCAGCAGGTCTAACAGCATCTGTGGAGGGAAAAACAGAGTTAACGTTTCGAGTCTGTAAGACTCTGAAGAAGAAGTCATACGGACTCAAAACGTTAATTCTGTTTTTCTCTCCACAGATGCTGTAAAACCTGCTGAGTTTTTTCCAGCATTTTCTGTTTTCGTTTGCTCAGGTTGCTCATTGTGGATCAGCACGAATGTTTTGAGTGACGATGACATTTCTGATGTGTCAGTGCTAGCTGATGCAGGGTAGCCAGCAGTTACTTCCAATATCAATGCAATTGGACCCTGCCTTTCATCAATGCAAAGCTGGCAACAGGGCAGTTTAAAAAAAAAATCAAAGCCTTATCTTTGGCTATTATTGAAGGATAGACATGACTGATGGCACAAAACCAATTCTTCAGTTACAGACGGTGTGATCGCATAGTGGATCTTGCTAACAAAGTAGATAACGTGTTCAAAGTAATTGATGATATTCTTCAACTTGTATTGACTGTTAGACATTGTCAAAGGAGATGCATTGTTTTTTCTTCTCCAAGCCAGTTGATTCATTTTCCAAACTTGGAAGTTTTTTTTTAATTCATTCACGGGATGTGGGCTTCGCTGGCTGGGCCAGCATTTATTTCCCATTCCTCACTGCCCTTGAAAAGGTGGTGGTGAGCTACCCTATTGAACCGGTCCGTGTAGTGTACATACACCCACAGCGCCGTTAGGGAGGAAATGTCTTTGAATATTTAGCTGCACACATTCATTTTTAGGGAAAAAAAAACAATATTGATTTAGCCCCCAAATCCATCAGGAAAGCTGCAGGTGAGGTGGGTGGGGTGGGGGGGGGGGGGAGGTGGTGTGGAACTTGGGGCCTAATAAGCTGGTCTGGGAAGGAAATACATTCATCACGCTACCAAATCACTACCAATCCCCATCATCATTTTACCGGCCTCAATTCAGGCATAAGAATGCTACCCACCTGAATGGAGCATGGGCCTAATTTAACTGGCAGTGCTACATCCCAGGACACAAACACCATTTTAACCACGAGCACCTACAACACCCTGCCTCTTGCCCATCAGCAAAACCAGCAGCAGCAGAAAGGTCCGAAACTCAGGTGAGGGCGTTTTTTTTTCAATTTTTAACAGTTCCTTGCAGAATGCTCCCCCTGGCTCCACAAGCTGGAGACTCCTTCCGTGGCCCCTGACCAGGGCCTAACCGTTCCACCAACGCCGATTCGTGCTCACCAGCAGTGATGTCATTCCGGCGTCAGCGGGAGTCAGCATCAGGGCTTGCCAGTGAGGCTTGCGGGTTAAAATCTCACTGGGCCTAATGCTCCGGGAGGGGTGGGAAGGGGGGAAAGTTTGCCGTTCGCTTCAGTCCGCCACACTCCCATGTGTCAAATCAGCCCAGGTCTAATCAGCCCTCATAGTTTGATCATAATAGAAAGTAGTGATAAAGAATTCCAGGCGGGATGATTATTGAGAGTAATTATTTTAAATGAATCATTCACTTCCTTCAGTACTGAGAGTCATTCCTTTTGTTTAAACTTCTTGTTCCTTCATGAATAATTTTAATTCCGTACATTTATCATGAATGTGATTGTGTACAATTTACTTGATTTAGACTTCTCATTCTTACTAAGTGCATCAACTATGCATTTTTATACCCAAATACTTTGACCATCAGTGCAAATTACTATGTGTAACTGGCATGCATTCGCATTAGCATGCTGGAATTATGTCGAAAGGCATGAGGAGGAAATGGCCAGCAGAACACAGGAAAAATATAATATCCTCTTTGGATTAGTGAAACGACAGCTTCAAAACATCAAGACCATGGTAACTTGCTGACCATTAAGGATCAGACTTATGTGGGTATATCATTATTTATTAAAGTCAACTGTCTATATTGTGACAATGCATCACTCGTAGTCCATTCCAAAATGATGCAGTGTTTGGCACAGGTAAATTCAGTAGCGGTGCTTCTGAGGGTATATTAACATTGACTCAGCCCCACCCTTTGTGACGTGCTGACACTCTTTAGGCAACAAAACACAACCAATTGCCTTTTCACTGCACTTGCTGCATCCATGTTGCGGCAGTGGCGCAGGCACAGCTGTAAGCTGAGCAGACAGATGTAATGACGTCCTGCTAATGGCCTCTCATGGTCAGCACAGAGTGTTTTATCCTGTCATACAGATAGCCGATGAAAGCTGAGCCGATCACAGAAAGTGCCATCTGCTCATGGAAAAGGTTCAAGTTATCACAGTCGCTGGCAACTTCGCAAACAGGCTGTTAGTGCAATCATATCACAAAGAACCAACTTCAGGAATTTTGGCAAAGGACAAAGGTCAACAGCATGAGTACATGAACTGTGCCTTCTTGAATCTAACTTGCACTAACAAAATATGTTTAGTTTGGTAACAATTTGTGTTAGGAATATTTGAACAAATTGGCTTCCAATATGTATTGGTGTTAAATTGACTAAAATTGACCAAAACATAGCGGAACCACCTTTGGCCATCAAGGCCCTAACTTCTTGATTTCCCACCCCAAATATGTCCACCTTTCCTTTAAGACCCTTATGAAAACTCACCTCTTTGATCAAGCTTTTAGTATCCCCTCCTAATATCTCCTTCTTTGGCTCAGTGTCAATTTTTGTCTGATTATGTTTCAGTGAAAGACCTTGAGATATTTTTTTCAATGCTAAAGACACTATATCAATCCAAGTCTTGCTGTTACTTCAAAATCAATACAAGCAAATCAATTACATCTAAATTTTTATCAAAGTCACACTTTAAATAGACCCAATTAACTCGCAATTATTGTCACCAAACTATTAATTTGGCAACAAAGCCCATCAGGTACATCACACAAAAAATGAGATGGTCTTTAGTTGCTTCCTGGGAAAACATGGCATTCCTTGCAGGCCAATGCAGGCTACCACAGGATGACAATCACCAAACTAAACTGCCTCTACAAGTCTCCTACATATTCATGATGCTGCAGCACATTCGCCAACATATCCTCATTACAGACAAATAGTTTCAGAATCACATCTGTACAAGCATCTGGAACATCTGCAATTTGGTCATAGCCATAGTTTTACCAGCTGCTGTTTCATTCAGGAATCCACACATTAAAAATAGTCACCAGGCACCCCATGAACATGAATGATCCTTGTTCAGTTTTCTGCCAACGTGCACAATGAACTCGAGGTTAATGCTGGCACCACCTTTACTAGGACAGGAAATGAACATTTTCTGAATGCAGCTGGACTCTGGGTTCCTCTCTTTTAGTACAATCTAAAACTTCTGATGATCTAGAGGCATCCCTGGATCAAGAAAACTATTTTCAAATAGGACTTGGTCTCCCAGAGGAAATGATCAACGATGTCTCCCATCTTTCTATTATGTGATGTTAAAAAATGGAATGTGGTTGCAGAGATAGCAGATGCATTGGATATATTCTTCCAAAATTCCTTTGATCTGGAAAGGTCCTTCTGGATTGGAAAATAGCTAACATAACACCTTTATTTAAGAAAGGATTTAAGAAAGACAAAAAAACAGGAAACGATAGGCCAGTTAGCCGAACATCTGTCACAGAAAAACCGCTAGAATCCATTACTAAGGATGTTATAGCAGGATACAGAAAATTTTCTTTTATCTGGCATTCTACCAACAAGAACCTTTTATTAGCTGGAATTCTGGGGGTTGGGTCTACTTTTGATTGGAAATTTCAAACTTGCCGGTAATCGGCGGCCTGTCCTAACTCCAGCCTCAGCCTGCAGCACTGCTCACCGATTTGTGCGCTCCCGCATCTCTCGTGGGACCTCAACACCTGTGTGAACATCCTGGAGCTTTCTCATTGGATGAAAATGCAGAACTGATCTTACATCTCATTTAACTGGACTGGTCAGGTGGGCAGTGATGTACTACCGAGGGTTCTTTAGTTGAACAACAAACCTTATTTACAGAGCTGCTGGATTAGCTGCAGGCCTCTAGCAAGGGGCCTCTAGACCAGGAAAGGTCTATAAGCTTACCCACGCTTGGTGTTGATTGTCTGTTCTAACCACGTGACCCTTACTCAGTAAGGCTGGCCTTAAAGCAACAAGCCCCACCACCCTCCCCCTTTAATTCTTTGTTTTACATTCCTTATTTACACAAATTACTTTATACAAGTGAATAGAAAACAACATCAAAAATCGTGGAAATAATCACACTGGCTCTTTGTCATGAATTCAGATTATACACTTATATACATAGGCCCAGTGATTAAAAATCAAGTCGTTGAGGGGGTTTTGTGTTTCTGGTAGAGCAGCGTAACTCTGTAACCTGAGGCTCTCCTACAGGATTGACACTAACAGGAACTGTAATAACAGGTACCTCTTTTGGCACAGGCAGTTCATTACTATATGATTCAATGGAGACATCAGTTATGTCTATAACATGTCGATCAGGTACTTTGGTGCCGACGAGCTTGATAACATTCCTTGGTGGCAACACTGACTGTGGAAGCGTCTCCCTGCTCCTCAGGTGATCCACATGTTTACGAATGATCCGGCCTTCCATGACTACTTGGTATGAAAGGGGTCCGGTCTCTCAGACAATAATTCCTGGGATCCAACTTGGACCGCTACCAAAGTTTCTTACATAGACGGCTTCATCGATTAAAAATTTCTGGGCTCTACTATTTTCTGATCACCTTGGTTCTTCTCTACTCTCCCTGGCAAATTTGGAAATACGAGGCTCAGTCTCATTCTGAGACGACGCTTCATAAGCAGGTCAGCGGGTGGAGCTTCCATTGTAGCATGTGGAGTCACGTGGTAGCTAAGGATGAAGCATGAGATTTTGATTTCCAAAGTTCCTCCCGACAATTTTTTTAATCCTGACTTGAAAGCTTGGGTGGCTCTCTCGGCTAGTCCGTTTGATGCTGGGTGGTAAGGCACGATTCGGATGTGTTTAATGCCGTTTGGACTGGTGAAGTTCTGAAATTCAGCACATGTAAATACGGCTCCATTGTCTGATACAACAACTTTGGGCAATCTGTGAGTCAAAAAGCACTGGCGTCACCTTTCGATGGTAACATGCGACATAGGCAATTTCACCTCAAAATTCTCCATCCACTTTGAGTGTGTGTCGATTATAAGCAAAAACATTGTGCCCAGGAATGGACCCACGTAGTCTATATGGATCAGCACCCATGGTCGGCCAGGCCATTCCCAAGGGTGTAGGGGGGATGCAACTGGCAACCTTTGTTGCAGTTGGCACTGTTAACAGTAATTGAGCAATTTCTCGATATCTGCATCTATACCAGGCCACCACACATAACAAGCAAGCATTTTCATTTAGAAATGCCAGGGGGAGTGCTGTGTAATTTGGTTCCAGGAGCAGTTCTATGCCTGGTACAGGAATGAGTACTCTTGCTCCCCAGTGTATGATGCCATCCTGACAGCTCAATTTGTATTTGCAGGTAAAAATGATTTCCTTTCCTTGGAGACTGACTCATTTAACCATCCTGTAAGTATCTGGTCTTTCACTTTGGACAGAAGTGGATCTCAATTGGTCCAGTTACTGATCTGCTTCGCACAGGCTTTCAATGCAAGGACGATTTCTTGGGGTACAGGAGTACACGAGATGCTTTCCTGCAAGAGTAGGCGGCTAAGGGCATCCATGTTCGCTTTGTGTATCCCAGGTTAGTGCTTGAAAGAGTATTCTTAGGCAGACAGAATTAATGATGAATTCTTGCCGAGGCTGTCGGCGGGATAGCCTTGTCTTCTCTGAAAAGGTCCCAAGGTGGTTTATGATCGGAGAATATAGTAAAGAGTCTGCCATGTAAGTACTGGTGGAATTTTTTAACTCCGAAGACTATTGACAGTCCTTCCTTCTCGATCTGTGGATAACCTTTCTCGGCCGCTGACAGGGTTCTTGATACGTAACCTATTGGCCTCTTGGAGCCGTTTTCCACTTCATGGGACAATACTACACCAACACCACATGGAGAGGCATCGCAGGTCAATATCAATTCTTTAGATGGGTCAATATGTACTAACAAGGTTGAGGAGTGCGGCAGTTGTTTTACTCTGTGGAAGGCTTCCTCCAGTGGAGTGTTTCTTCAGCAGTTTGTACAAGGGGGCCAGTACACTCGACAAGTTGGGTAAAAATTGCCCTTAGTAGTTTACCATCCCTAAAAATGATTTGAGTTTGGTGATAATTGTGGGGGAAGGTGCCTTCTTAATCACCTTAACCTTTTATTCCACGGGGTGTAATCCTTATGTGTCTACATGGTCCTTAGACAGGTAACAACCTCAGTGCTTTGGAAAGTGTATTTCTCCTTTTTTTAGGCAAACTCACACTTCCAGAAATCTTTTTAATGCCTCCTCTAAATTTGCTAAATGCTCGGCCTTTGTCGATCCAGTTATGAGGACGTTGTCAAGGTACACTACAAGCTGTGGTAATCCTTGTAGGGGACTCTCCATTGTCCTTTGAAATATTGCACATGCCGAGGACCCGCCAAAGGGGAGGCGCGTAGACTGGACTAGGCCTTTGTGCGTGTTTAGTGTGACATACCCCCAGGATGTGTTATCTAACTCGAGTTGCTGGTACGCGTGGCTCATATCCAACTTAGTGTAGGATTGACCTCCTGCCAGCTTCGTGTACAAGTCTTCAGTTCTTGGAATTGGATATTTATCCAACTTGGCAGCCTGATTAACTGTTAGCTTATAATCACCGCGGACGGTCTTATCCAGAAGTTCTCTCCAGGCTCAAGGGTTGGGTAACTTCTCTCAGGTACTCAAATGTGCGCTAACCCATCACTGTGGCTGATGCCCCTGTATCCACCTCCATAACTAAAGGCTTCCCGTTTATGTGGAGTGTGACAGTAATAGGGTCTGGCCTCGCCTGCTTTATGATTAAAAAGAGACTGAATCTCAGAATCAGTTACTTCCGGCTCTTTCACTTTATGTACTTCTAACATCTTTGCCGGTTGGACTTAGCTCTGCACTGCTTTATCAAAGGTCCTCTTTTGCGACTGATAGCACTCGGCCTCCTTAAATCTACATGTTTCAGGAGTGCGGTTACCCCCACATCGGTAACATTTCTCAGGATCGCTGTCTATTGCCTCTGGTATATGTTTTTGATTTCTGGGTGATTGGGAATGAATCCCACGTCGCGGCTGCTTCAGCTGTTTTGGCGCCACGTGGTTGGGCGCCCACATAAAACGGCAGCGCAGACCCGAGTGGCCTCCTTCTACGCTGTAAATGACTCTGTGACCCGAAGACATTACAGACAATTACATCAATCTGTCCCAAGCTGCTGTTTATGCATTCCACAGTGTAATGCTTTTGACATGTAACAGGGTTGCTGGGATCACAGTTTAAGTAAAGACAACACCTCTGAAAGTGCAACACTCCCTCAATACTGCACTGCACTGCCGGCCTGGATTACGTGTAGGGCTGGAATACACATCATTCTGACTCAAATACGAGAGCCAAGGCTGAAAACTGAAGCTATGTTGTTCTGAACCTGACATGAACTTCAGTCTGTGATATTAATCTCTCAACCACTCCACCTCGAGTTGGTGAGCAAATATATGTCTGGTCAGGTCAATGCCAAGGTGCTAAGGGAGCTTATATAAACAAGCACTGGATTTTATTCAAACCTTAGGTAATGAGCATCATTAAGACAGTATTCATAGTAATGTAACAAAGCTGATGTTGTATGACTTTGGACAACAGATGCATCATACAGATAGAGAAAGTGTATAAATTAGTATTGGTTGAAAAATGACACACAAGTGGCAGTCTCAGGAACCAAAGATCTAGGTCATCAGCTTGAAGCATTAAGTCTGTATCTCACTGCACAGATATTGCCTGACCTGCTGATTGTTTCCGCCATTTTCTCTTTTTATTTCAGGTTTCCACCATCTGCAGTATTTTGCTTTCGTTGTAGCCATGTGTTGCTGTCTGAAGACAGAGGCATTATAACATAACAGCTGCTACAAGTGAAATACCCAGCAATGGCAGAAAGACGATGCAATGAGCAGAGTCTCACCATGACTAGCCTACGTGATGATACGCTGATCTCATTTCGTCCATATAGAAAAGGTAGTCAAAGACAGTGACCCCCAGTGACCTTCCCGGCAGAAGAAGAGAGGGAGATATGCAGATTGAGTCCAATCAGGCTGCCCTGCTTTCATTCCAGTTGATGGTTCAACACTGGTGTTGACTGGAACCTGGGCACAGGTTAGTAAAGCCACACAGAAAGAAGCATGAAAACAAATTACAAAAAGTATTCAAGAAACTACATGTAAGCTGGCATAATGGATATTACAAGATTAGATATGTATATAAATCAATCACAAACTGACATGAACGGCTTTGTTCAAGTTGTTATTTATTATCTTTTAAACTTAATGTATATTCAAAAATTAATAAATTAGATTTGGATACTCATGATTTAACCAGTGTGAAAGTTATTCAGGATGAACTGCACTTCATATGAAAAGTCTGGTAAATTTACAACAAAGGAATATGCAGTATATATCAGTTCTTAAAATTTCTATGCTAGAATTCCCATGTCTATGATGTAGCCAAAGGTTGTATTTCCAAGAGCCTTTCATAAGCTTCTGGCTTTTGTTATGAGATCGCACATTCTCGAGATACACAGGAAAAATAGTTATTCTAGAGATCGTCCCAATTAGTGGGATCATTTTAAGATGCAAGCAATGATTGGGACATAAGGGGTCTTTTTTATGACTTCATGGGATGTGGGCATCGATGGCTAGGCCAGCATTTATTGCCCATCCCTGTTCCCTTGGGAAGGTGATGGTGAGCCATCTTCTTGAACGAATTCAGTCCATGCAGTGTAGGTGCACCCACATTGTTGTTAGGAGTGGTGTTCCAAGATTTTGACCCAGTGACAGTGAAGGAATGACGATATAGTTTCAAGACAGGTGGTTCATGGCTTGGAGGGGAACTTGCAGATGGTGGCTTTTCCATGTATCTGCTGCCTTTGTCCTTCTGAGTAGTAGAGGTAACGGGTTTGGAAGATGCTGCCGAAGAAGTAAGTTGCATAAGTGCATCTTGTAGGTAATACATACTGCTGCCATTGTGTGTCAATTGTGGAGGAAGTGAATGTTTAAGGTGGTGGATGGAATGCCAATCAAGCGGGCTGCTTTGTCCTGGATGATGTCGAGTTTCTTGAGCATTATTGGAGCTACACTCACCCAGGCAAGTGAAGAGTATTCCATTACCTGGAAAAACTCAGCAGGTCTGACAGCATCGGTGGAGAAGAAATCAGTTAACATTTCGAGTCCTCACGACCCTTCGGCAGAACGTGAGGACTCGAAATGTTAACTGATTTCTTCTCCACCGATGCTGCCAGACCTGCTGAGTTTTTCCAGGTAATTCTGTTTTTGTTTTGGATTTCCAGCATCCGCAGTAGCTTTTAGCTTTTTGTTTTTATAAGAGTATTCCATCACATTTCCAACTCGCAGGGCCTTGCAGTTGGCAGAAAGGCTTTGGGGTGTCAGGAGGTGAGTTACTCTCCACAGAATTACCAGCCCCTGACCTCATCTTGTAGCCACAGTACTTAGTTGGCTGGTCCAGTTTAGTTTCTGAAGGAGACCATTCAGTAGGGTATCAACATATCTGGCAGGTTTAAATCAAGCAATTGAAACTTGATGAAACTAGTGTATAAAATGCTTTATCAGGACATACTATCGGTTGGAATTTCCCCACCCCGTTGTGGCAGGACCTGCCGCTGAAGATTCGACAGCCCAACCAAAAATCCATTGACTTTTGGTTGGGCCGGATGATCCAAGCAATGGGTGGAGCCAGAAAATCCCACCCATCATATAACAAGTGGCATTAATTACACTGTAGTGTAATTACAAAAGAATGTTAATACATGTTGCGAAAACGTCCAATGTCATGATTCATATGTTTTAGGAGTATAACGTTTGGTTTGAGAATTGAACAGCAAGATGAATAGAAACCCCTGGTGAGAAGCTGGTAAACAATTGCCTTTCAAAGATGGCATGCGTTTATTTAGTAAGGACAGAGCTAGAAGTGGGAAAACGTTAAACACTGAATGGCCCCTTTCTGAGTATTGGTGGAGAAGCGATGTCTACAGTTGTATCCATAAGGGGTATAAATTATTCATGCGGATCCCGCAAATAAAGGGATGTTTTGGATGGTAAAGATAATTAATTTAAATCTCTACCTGGGACAGCCCAGGTGCACCACGCTGTCATGGGGATAGATTGTAGGCACCTATCCTTTTATTTTGGGTTTTTCTGCGTGCTTTCTCACAGATGCACACAGTTACGTCTGGAGTAGGAACAGCTTGGAAACAGGCAGAGAGGGAAAGCTGCCAAGAGCTGTAGACCACTAAGCAGGAAGGCAGTGAAGCCTTTGCTTGAGCTGGGTGTCCACAATCATGCGGTGCTTAAGAAGAGTTAAACGCTAGTGGAAGGACCCCAAGGAATCTCATACCTCAGAATGGCTGGAACAGCCAGGAGATTCAAAGTAAATTCCTAAGAGCTGTGGCACACATTGGTCCGGTCCCAGGAGATGTGAAAGAATCGTCAAGATCCTGGGAAGTACAGAGGAACCCTTGGGTGGAAATAAAATAGAATGGGACGTGAAATGTTGAGATTTTTGGGCTTAAGGAATAAGTGTTTACTAAATATAGAGGAGGATTTTCCCCTCGTCGGCCAGCCAGCGTGAATCACACGCTGAAACGGTCAACGCTGCCTGGGGTGGGGGGTGGGGGGGAGGAAGGCAAGTGCGAAACACTGGAAGCTCCCTGGAGACACAGAGCTGCCTCAGGGAGCTGAAGATTTATAACAATACAAATAAAGATTTTAAAAATAAGGTAAACATGTCCCCTCTTGTTACTCTGTGAGCAAGGACATGTTATAAATGAGATTTAAACATTTTTATTTCATTTTTAATTCCTGTTGGAATCCTCACCCTGCCCATGGATGAGGTTTCATAAAAAAACATCCAAAGGCTGCCTGGCCGATTCGCCTGCCCGCCAACCGTAAAGTTGGGCGGGCAGTGAAAAATTGCATTTAATTATTACTTTAATGGCCTTAACAGGCCTGTTAATTGTCAGCGGGCATAATGCCAACTCCCGCGTGCGCCCGCCCACCAACGTATCACGCGAGTGCGCAATGACGTCGGGAAGCTCACCTGACGTCATCGCGCGTCACTTCACGCTCGAGTGTGTCGGGCGCACGGCCGTACGTCAAGCGAAAAATTCTGGCCATAGGTCAGTAGTATCTGCTTTGTTTAACTCTTATTCAGTAAAAAGTTTTTGGCTGGGAATTTCCGGTCCCGCCACACAGGCCAGCATCGGCGCGGGCGGGGATGGGAAAACCTGAGGGAGCTGTTGACTTTTAACGGCCCTCCGGATTTTCCCGTCCTGCCAGCGATGATGACCGCCGGTGTCGGGGGCCGGAAAATCCCGCCCCCTTGACCAAAACGTGAGGCTTGGGCTGTAATTCTTTCGGTTCACAGCTGGGAGTTTGGATTCCTTTTGAAAAGTTAATAGTCTCCCGCGAGATCACAGCGCACAATTAGCGAAAGCAGCCCGGCAGCTCACAAGCAGCTGGTCTGCTTTCAAGAAAAGGATGTCCCGAAAATTGCTCTCACCGTCGCAGACAGCGGGAACCTGCGGCTTATTTAGTTGCCACCTCTTCCCGTTTCATGTTGGGCTGATTTACTGTTCGAGAAAGGAACATTTCTATCTACGTACGTGTGGCCATCACTAAAGTTTAGTAATGTATCCATTCTTTTAGAAATATGTCCGCACAGAATGAGCGTTAAAAGAATTTCCAACTCAAAATACAACAAATCAAACAAACTCCCCCCCTCATCAGCTATAGAGTGAAATAAACTGGGCGTCACTCCCCGAGGTAAGACACTTCTTTACGGCAACATTAAACAAAAGAATTCAAATAAACACCAGCATTTATTCACCAAGCTTGCAGAGTCTGATTTTGCATTTTGTTATAAATGTCACTTATCCTACCTGTGGTTTGTTCATCCTTTTAATGCCGATGGCTGTAATGTTTTTAAAATGGGTCACATCTATGTTTAATGAACATACACAGAGATTTTAGTTATGAAAAGAACGCTCTTCCCGTCAGATGATCCCACCATGCTTCTACCTAAAATCATGGGAGTAGGTTTTCTTTGGGTGATAGTCAGACGATCAGTTGCGTGGAGCAATCATTCTGGTCACCCAGTCATGTGGATGGAAAGGCTGGCTGCCTTTGGGAGCTTCAGTGTTTAAAGAGATGTGTCAACTCACTCGGGCAAAAGGGTATCCCTTCTGACTTGTAGGGATTTCTGAGCAACAGGCGTCGTCGGTTCAACGGCACCAAGAAGAGAAAAGTTCAGCTGCTTCCGCAGGCGCTGTTCACAGTCGCAGAATGTTGATGGGTAGAACTCCGAGGTTCAGTAATGCCATGGTGGAAGCAAATGTGGGAAAGGGAGGCAGTCCTGTCAAATATGAGCTCAGTATTGCTAAGCATCTACAGCAGCAATCCTTGAAGGATGTTAAAGAGGGTATCAATGACTGCAGCATCACTCCAAAGAAATGGGGCTGCATTTTACACTGGGGCAGGGACCAAATATCAGGGTCAAGCCAGCCCCTGCTTGGCCAACTCATGCTGCAGCCATTTAACAGCCGTTGATTGGCTTAAGGCAGGCCTTCCCCCATCCGCTCCCTCCAGGGTCAGATAGGAAGTCCCACCTCCGAGAGCTGCCGGCCAATCAAATGCAGCTCTCTGATCTCAGCAGCGCCACCAGGAGCGGTGGCCACTGCAGGGACTGCAGTCCCAGAGGGAAGCATGATGCAATGGAGTCAGACCGTAAGGTAAGTCCAGGTTCTCACTGGCGAATGGCGTTTATGGCATGGTGCCCAATTTTATGCACTCCCCCCCCACCTGCCAACCCTGCCCCCTGGGGGTTGTAAAAATCAGCCAATGGATTCAGTGTAGGAAGAAGTTTAATGACCTGGCCAGTAGAGCAAAGGTGAGATGCACATTTTTCTGTCTCCATTTATATATGTCACAACTTTCCAATGCACTTACTTAGTACCCCATCCCACCTATACATGCTGAACCTTTCACACCTCCGCTCACACTCTGAATGCTTTTCTCCACTCACAGGAAGTCACTGCAGCTCCGCCTCATCTCATTTCACTCGCCAGCTGTTCATGTGCTCACAAACAACAGTCTGGGTTTACTCAGACCACACTGCCAATATATAGCTACAGCATATCAACTGGAAAATGCTGGCAAGATGTGGTTTCTCTATTAAATCGAATGAGAGGCTGCAATGTGTGTTTTGCAAACTCTAGCACCAATAGATAGATTGCTGCTGTTATGCATTTTGACTTGCTCCTGAGCAGCTATTAATCCCTGTTAAAGCCCTGTATTCACAGAACACTGATTGAATTTCAAGAGCAGCACTGTGCGGACTTTAAAGGCAACTGTGATTATTTTATGCAAATTCTTCAAGTCACAGAGTTATTGACAACACAGAAGGAGGCCACATGGCCCATTGAGTCCATACCGGTCTCCACGAAGCAGTCCAAGCAGCCCCACTCCCCCTCTCGGTCCCTGCAGCCCTGCAAGCTTATTGTGTGCACAACAGGAACAGTTGAACAGCACCAGTGCTGACTAAGGTTTTGTTCACTGAGATCTTCAATTTTGGCCAAATTGTTCTTAAGTAAAAGTGATTGTTGATGATGCAGTTGGTTGAATGCGTATTCCGCAGCAGAGAGTTTCAAAATATGCTGTGGACCCTTGCTTAATTGTCCCTGTACTACAATCTTAACCAGTATCTTCAGGCAAGTAAACAATTTGATGCAATCTTATTCTTTAACAAACTCTTGGCTGTCGCAACACGGAACTTTTATATTCTGGTCCACGGCAAAAGACAAATTTCTGGTGTCCCTTTTGGTTTGGTTTTAATGAGGGTTATTTAAGGGACTTATTATTTTACTAGTTTTCTTATTTCAACGCAAATTTAAACATGAATGTGAACAATACCTGCTCCATGGAAGACAATGATTGTAAAAAGAAGATGGCCTTTTTTTGAAATGTACACATCATAATTATGCTTGCTTGAGCCAAGGTCAGTGGAACACTGACGCAGTGGGGTAGACTGTCACTATATAGAGCGGCTCACTGCCAGAGAGCAAGCCAGCTGACAAATAGAACTGGCGGGAGGCCCAAACCATTCCGAGAGCCAGGTTAATGTGTGCGCAGAAGCCTGCAGGTGCCAAATGAGAGTCCTGATGTAGCTCGTTGACTCCGACCTGCACAGCATCAGGTGGTCCTGGAGCTAATTTAGCCGAGAGAAAAAGAGAAATGGTTTCGGGTGTGAACTGCAATAGAGGAAGGTTCGGGGAGCTCAGAGAACGGCAGCCATATTTTCCTCAGAGAACCCTCAAGGGACACTCCTGCTCCTCCTGGTCCCACAAATATAATTTTACTGTTTGTCTTTTCAGGGAATTTTCTGCTGTTATGGCCCGGTTTCACTGAGCAGGGAACCCATCCCAACAGGCAGTTACAATAGCATTGGGATCCTACATAAATCATAAGGCCCCAGGAAAAATGGCGGCAAGTCTACCACCTCCATCTTAACTTTGCTACGGACACATTTCTGACAGGTGGAGGGAGTTAATATCTAACCTTTTGAGTATGGATGCTGTAATGCTAGAAAGTACTGTTTGAAGAATTGTGAGAAACTTCCTTAATATTGGATGATGGCAACAAAAGTAACACACCACATGACTCAGAACAAGGAAGTCAGTATGGAATATTTGTTATGTGATTCAGCAAGTAGTTAACAGTATATCAACCTCACCAGCACCTTAAGGGCAACCACAGATGAGCAATAAGTGACACTGATATCCTGAGAATGATTTTTTTTAAAAACCTTTGCCTTTTTCCATCTCAACATATGAAATCCTCTTATAATGTATGCGACTGTGACAAGATTATGTTGTTGCAGGGTTACAGGCCAAGTGCTGGAAAATGGGATTAGAATGGATAGGTGCTTGATGGCCAGCACGGACACGATGGGCCGAAGGGCCTATTTCGATACTGTATAACTCTATGACTCTATGATCCTTACAACGATTACGCCACACAATTTTCTTTTCTGCTGCAACTGTGTTTGAAATGTGTCCTATTGGACCAGCTAGGCCTTATTGTAAAAATATAAATCATTCCAGCCATAGTACCGTATACTAAAGGGTCTGATCGTAGATATGTCGTAGGGGAAGAAATGTAATATACTGAAAGTAACTGGTCACATGGTGCTATCTTTGATCATACCAGTCTCACCTTATTTTCCACTTTCAATTTAGAATTTCTGTAGTTTTAAAAAGTAATTAGCTAGTCCATTGCATCATGAGCCTGAACAGTATATAAATATAAAGGTACTTCAAGGAAATGCCATAACAAATCCTCAGCACTTAGCAAGGTTCTTCTGAATGATCTTCAGCCATGGGGAAGGGGAAGCTGATAGAAAGAAATTAACTTCCGGTAAAAATGTGCTTGCAACTTAGCCCTGCAATTACATCCAATGGACTTTATAGAACTAAATTCCTGACAGTGTGTTAACACGTGTGGAAATCAATTAGATTTCAATACTCCTCCGAACCCCATAATTGCACAACGAGGTGTCAACTGTGGCTCAGTTCATAGCACCCTCGCCTTTGAATCAGAAGGTTGTGGGTTCATGTCCCACTCCCGGAAACCAAGAACTGTGAATGTACTCGAAAGAGTTGACAATGTAATTACTGATACATTGACAGATAATTGCACAACATTGTCAGGTATCTATTGGCCAGTGCTGACCATGTGATTAATTCCACATGGTGGACATAGGCCAACAAACAAGGATATTTACTCTCCACAATCGCACATCTTCATGGCATAAAACTATACTAGCAGATCTCCGCTGGCACTGCTCACAGTTGGTAATGTCTTGTTAATTACATTGTTAAGGATTGTTAATGTCAATTACATTGTTAAGGTTAAGAGAAACAGGTGATGGGTATTAATTGTCTTTGAGCACATATAAATAGGGGTTAGTTGGGACACTGGGTGGAATGGGAGGAGAGTTGTGAGACTGAACAAGTCAATAAACTCTGTCAATATAGAAAAGCTCTGTGTCTTGTTTGGTTTCACCTTTCAGCTTGGATCCTATTAACAACAGTTGATAGCAGATAGGTGTTTTTGCAACCAAAGTAGTATTATCAACAAGGTGTAATGGAGAAAATGTTACATGAAGTAAGCAACACACATGAAATGCACATTTTTGATAAGGCTTCTAATATTACAGAAAACTGTACAGGAGATAGATTTTTTAAATATTAAAATTATTGTTCAGTCATAAAAGTAAATGTTTACTACGACTGTGACCAATTACAAAAATATAGGTCATTTGAGGCTGTAAATACCAATATTTCAATTGTCGTCTCAGTTTGAAGGTTTCCAATATGGCTTAGCACTGAGCTGAGAATAGTTACAGCTCAAAGTATTCATGACAATGAAATAATATTAATTTCATGAATATTATTCATCACTGGTTCAATCAATACTTGTCACTTTTATAGGACTTTGCAAGAATACATTTTACAATTAAATTTAGATTATGATCTTGCATATGTTATAACTGTTATAAATTTTCTTGAATTTCTGGCAATTTTGTTAAATCTTAGCAATATTGCCAACCCTGATCGGGGAAAGAATCACAGCAGTTACCAAATCGTTTTCTAATCTCAGGTGTCAATATTTCTTTATTGTATGAGAGAGGCCAACAACTGTTCACAGCAGACTATCGGTAAGTGCTTTGAATTGGAAATAATTGCTTTATCTGCATGATCAAAAGCGGGCATGGTATCTTCGATAGTTGTCTTCAAAGCCCTCTTCGTGTTTTGGTTTCCACTTGCTGAACATCCAAAAAGAACAGCAAAACACTGGGCCAAGCAATCAATACCCACTCACCTCAGAACGCCTCTAATGTCTCATACTGTTCTAATCTAAAACGTTCAAAAATATTGAGTAAAGCAGGTTTGAAAGGAGACCTCTGCCCCTGAGGAGAGATTGTTCATCATATTACATCACTCCTTCGCTCTTGGCTCAGCTGTTTCTAATTCACCTGGGTTGCCATAACACCTTTCTCGCATTGAAAATGATGGATAAATGACGTGACTGAAGGCTTGCAGTTCCTGTGAAAAACTAACAGGAAGTAAAATGCTATGGCAACCAAGGTGACCTAAATAAGTGAGTGCAAACTGTGTTCTGGTCGGGGAATAAAAATACAAAAGTCAATGTGACGCAGAAAAACCTGCAAATCAGTCAACTTGGATGACATCACTGTGACTCTGAACTGCAAACAATGCCTGAGAAAGCTTTAAAAGGGAAGCTTTATTTTAAAGGGCCTGTTCTCAATGTCACATATTCCCCCATTTATGTATTTGCAGAAAAATAAATAAACCTCTGCCTGTAAGGAGGTAATTTTGTTTTAATTTAGTCCCCTCGCTTACAGTGACGCTTTCCCTCAATTTTAGATCTCCATACACAGATTGGAGGTATTCCATTGATGTTAGCAAAGGTCTATCAGTGAGTGCCTTCACTGATAACCAATAGGTAAGCATTCAAAGTCTGTATGATTTTACAAATAACTTTTTACATGGGCGCAGTAAGTAACTTGTGGGCTATTCGTAATGATATCAGATTAATCTAATACACTACTTAAGTTTTTTAAAAATATGAATTTTAATAGCCTTTCCTAACAGCACTGTGGGTGCATCTATGCCACATGGACTGCATCAAGTTCAAGAAGACAGCTCACCAGCACTTCTTAAAGGCAACTAGGGATGGTCAGCAAATGCTGGCCCAGCCAGTGATGCTTACATGCCACGAAAGAATAAAATAATCTTAATTCCAAAGCTATTAGTTAGCACTGACACAGGTCTGATGCTTAATGGGCAGGATTTTGCCCTTGGTGGGGTTGCTCAGTGGGAGCGGTCAGGAAGCCACCCACCGCCCGCAATCGGCTCCGCACCGCGATTTACGCGTGCGGGCCAATTAAAGCCTGCTCAGCGTGGACCGCGAGCGGGACTGTTCAGCGCTACCTGTACGGAGCTGCCTCAGGGAGGTGAAGCACTGTTTAAAAAAAAGTAATGAAGGAAATAAACTTGTCACAAAACATGTCCCCTCGTGTGACTCTGTCACATGAGCTGGGACATGTTTTTAATTCAAAAATACAATTTCTATTTGATGTTTATTTGCTTTAGGAAACCTCATCCTGCCCGTGGATGAGGTTTCCTAAAAAACGTAAAGGCCACTTGGGCTTTTCGCCTGCCCACCAACCGTTAGGTTGGACAGGCAGCGTAAATTTGCATTTAATTAGCTTCTTAATGGCCTTAATTAGCCTTTTAATTATCAGTGGCGCGTACGCCAAACAAAATATCGCGAGACTGCGCGATGACATTGGGACGCTCGCCCAACATCGTCGCGCATCATTTTACGCTCGGACGTGTTGGGCACCTACCCATATGCCAAGCGTAATATTCTGCCCAATGTGTGCACATTAATAACATGGTCTTTTTATTCCTTCTCACACCTCTCAGCAACATTAGCCACCCATTCTACTTGGAGAGAAGCTGAGAACAACTTGGTTTTTCCATATCTCCATGAATGACATCTGCACCAATCAAGAGATTAACTGAGTAGGAAGAAAAGTATCTCTCTCCTCGACTAATTTTCCTGTCCTTGCTAAAATAACTCAACCACAAAAGTAATTTAAATCTTACCATTTTGGGGCTTCTTCTGCCATAAGGTCAGTAAAATTGGTTTGTTTATCGAACACTAATCTGCATATAAAATACTGCCTGAAACAGGCGGCAACAGCAGATCCCAGTGAAAATAGTGGCGGCCAGAATATTGGTGGCATTGGGCAGTAAGTCTTTTGACCTCATTCTGAGGCAGTTACGACCTCATTATCGGCAACGTGGCCAAGTTTAAATTGGTTCATAAAGTCTTACAATGACTCCAATTATTAGAAATTTAATCTTCAAAGAATGCTAACGCATTACAACCAGGACTGGGTTTAGAAGAAGAGGAAGCGGTACATTTGCTTACTTTAACATTGTGCTACATCAGCTACCCAATTTTAGGTAGGAATGCAGTCAAGTGGCTGAAAAACAATGCGGGAAAAGTCCACAGTCGCAAATCATGGGAAAAGAATTGTGAGTGGAACCAAAGTGCAGTTCCAAGGATGAGGGATTAGGTATGTAGGTAGGCTGGAAAAGCTGGGATTGTTCTCATTAGAGCAGAGAAGGCTTAGAGGAACCTTGATAGGTACTCCAAAACAGGAACGGTTTAGCACAAGTAAATAAAAAGAACTGGTTTCCAATGGCTGTCGGGTTGTTAACCAGAGATCACAGGTTTAAGGTGACTGGCAAAAGAACCAGAGGTACCATGAGGAAAAGCATTTTTTTTTACATAATACATGTTTAGAATTTGGAATGCACTGGCAGGTAGAGCAGTAGTTTTCAAAAGGGGCTGAGATAAATACTTGAACGATAAGAAATGCAGCGATATTGGGAAAAATGCGGGACACAGAATTGCACTCCGAAAGAGGTGGTATTACCTCGATGAACCGAGTGACCGTCCTCTGTGCTGTACTATTGTGTGTTTCTATGAATAGGTTGTGGTCAATAGGGACCTAAAGATGAAGGGAGAAACTGTTGCAGTGTTGACTGACACAATCATAGTTGGCACTACACTCTAAAATGCTTGAAGACACAGCTAAAGGCTTTTTGCCCCAAACTTGGCATTAGCTCCATTCCTGAATAAAACAGAGTTAGAAATCCATACAATGATTTGACGTTTATTGTCAATCCACCATCCATCAAGGCAAGAAAATACTTCAATAGGAGCTTTTTTTTCCTTTTGACAAGAGCAAGAGCAAAAGGTTAATTTCCTTCCTTGAGGAGCAAATTCACTATTCACACCTCTGAAATTCATTCATTATCTATATTATAGAATAAATTGCATTTCTTACCTCTGAAACATGCACAAACATTGCTGCATCCAATCTTTGTTGGAATTTTTATGTATGTGCGGCTGTCATTCAAAGTGGGCTGGTTCAATATTAAGATACTAATCACAAACTGCCATTAGGATCAAAGCGTCATTTAAAATTATTCATTTCTGTGAAATTGGGTGGTTCACTGGATTGTGTTTGTTTACCTTTAGCAACTGATTTCAAGCCATGCCTGAGAAATACGACGGATTCTCTTCTCTCTGATCACTAACAGGCCGAAATTAAATGCCAGTAGTTCGGACAATCTCAATCTAATTCTCAAGGGAGCACAAAGCATAAAAATGCTGTAACAGCCGAACACAACTACAGTTGCAATTGGCAATCTCACAAGAGAAAAGCCGTGAGAATAAGCACACTTCTGCTCTTTTAAAGTTCGACTTAAGCAAATCGTGACGATAGCCTAGTTATCACCTGAATATGACCCGTGCTTTACCCGGGCTAAGAATGGGTTATTACTCCCATTCTTTCACTTCATGAGCACAAGTGCAAAGAAAGTCTATACAAAGAAGTTCCATTCAATATCTAATTATAAGATCTTGTTATCTTACTGAAGAATCAAAGTATATAACCGCTAAAAGGAAATTCCTTAATACATAAACACTCCTGCGTTTAATGAATGGATTTATTCCTGTACTCAGTACAAGGAGGCTTTATTTTTATCGTCTGTGAGAGGCATAAAACATAACTATTTTAAAATCTTACAACTTCAAAGATTTTTTTGCTGCATTTTGCAACAGATTTTAATATTTTGGTATTATTGACATAAGAAATGCAACTTACAGTTTGGCAAGATTGAAAATGAAGGGCGAGATTATTAAAATTATGCATGCAATTGTCTTTCCAATGGTAAAATAGATGAATTACTATTTGATAATTATGTAACATTTATTCATTAATCATCACCACTGTGATCTCACTTCTGTCAATACGTAACTTTTTAAACACTAACTTAGCTTGCACCAAGTCTGTTTCCCTATCATCCCTATGCTCACCTACCTACACGGGCTCCAGTCAAACAATGTCTTGATTTTAAAATTCTCAACCTTGTTTTAAAACGGCTTCCATGGCCTCACTTCTCCCTATTTCTGTATTCTCCTCCAGCCCCACAACCCTCCAATATATCTGCATCCCTATAATTCTGGTTTATTGGGCATCCTGATTTTAATCTCTCCACCACTGGTAGCCGTGCCCTCAGTTGCCAAGGCCCTAAGCTCTGGAATTCCTTCCCTAAATCTCCCAACCTCTCTACCTCACTTTCTTCCTTTAAGACACTCCTTAAAACTTTCCTCTTTGACCAAGCTTTTGGTCATCTGGCCAGATACCTCCTGATGTGGCTCAGTGTCATAGCATGTTTTAGAATGCTCCTGTGAAGCCCCTTGGGACTTTTTATTACCTTAAAGGTGCTATATAAATCTAAGTTGTTGTTGTAAGCACTGCAGCTAATATTTTAGTTCAAGACTGTGTTAGAAGCCCCTTTTAATGACATGAACCCAATCATTCATGTTGAAGCTAGATAATTTAATTTTAAACAAGAGAAATTACAGCCTGTAAAATGTTTAATGCAAATGTCAACTTATCTTTAGCATTTTATAGACACATATAGCTTGAATATTTATCAACGAAACACACAGTAGATAATAACCATTCCCTAATGTAAAGCACAACATTAACTTGCATTTATATAGTGCCTTTATTTTAGTAAAACATCCCTCAAGACACCTCACACGAGCAATCTTTCAAACAAAACAGCAAGCCATATAATTAGAGATGTTAAGCCAGGTGACCAAAACCTTGGTCAAAAGGTGGAAAGGCACAGAAATTTAGGGAGGAAATTCCAGAGCTTATGGCTGAGACAGCTGTGGCCACATCTGCCAATGGAATTCCAAAAAAAACCAGGGGTGTGCAAGAGGCCACAATTAGAGGAACGCAGAGGTCTCAGGATCATTCTGGGCCTGGAGAAGATTCTAGGGCTAGGGAGGGGCAAAACCAGGGAGGGATTTAAAAATAAATGATCAACATTTTTAATTCCAGGCGTTGTTGGACCGGGAACCAGTGTAGATCAGTGAGCACAGGTGATGGGCGAGCAGCACTTGATGCAAGTTAGCATATGAACAACAGAGTTTTGGATCAGCTCAATTTAGAGAGAGTGTAAACTAGAGTTCAAAATAAATAAATGTGCACAATATTGATTGAGAAAGAAAGGTTCCTATCAATGATATTTTAATAAACCATTTGACTGGTTATGGCGAGATCCTATTCTATCATACCTAATAGCAGTTTTAGGTAGGTGCTATTTTCTAGTCACTTAACGGTAACTGCTGTAATATTTCACCTAGATAAACATCATGCAATGCTCACATCTTCAAGAGGGATCTTCTCCTTTAAGTGAATCCTTTAAGTGAAATACATGATTAGCTGATTCTTCAGGACATTTCATTATCTCATTTGTCTGCCTTAAATCTTCAACAAAATGTATCCTTTAATTAAAAAAAAGGTTAAAGTGGTCAAACTATTTCAGGAGAATTCTGTTATACAATTCCAATAACTGCTAATCAAGAAATGCTTCCAATTTAAGTCTAGACCAAATATGCTGAAAGAGTTCATTATTTTCTTTACTGGGAGGAACCCTCACATCAGCAGCTGGATCTTCCCATAAAAGGAATCAAAGAACAGAAAATCAGTTAATTCAGACAAAATTCTGACTGTAATGTGAAATTGATAAGAAAAAACATGGACGTCATTTATCATATTTAAGAACTACGCGTTACAATATCGGATTCATTTTAAAATGTGTTCAGGACAATCCTGGTCCATCAACAGAATGGCAGACAAAGGAGTGACTTTGATCTTTATCTGAACAATTGGGTAATATTTTACTTTAACTTTATTGTTTTGTAGCTATGCTTAAAATGTTATTGACCCAGAAGTTAAATGCATTCTTAATTTTTAAAAAAATTACTTTTGCAATGGCTTTCATGTATCCAAATACTTTTATACCAAATCAACAAAACAAGCAAACATGTTTAACTTCCATTTCTTGACACCAGAGATGTGGCATTGCAATGTGTCGTGCACTGAAACCCAAAATATACATAGATGATAAAAACAGAGTATGCTGGAAATACACAGCAGGGATGTACTTCAACCTCTGTATAGAGAAATCGCAGGCTGACATTCCAGATTTTAAACAATTTATCTAAACTGGAAGATAAAGTGGGAACACAAAGACCACAGACACTAAAAAGTATAAAACATCGGGCTGCAGCCCAGCCCTGAAATGTATTCAACAAAAGGAAATATAGATGGAGTAATCAAAAAGTTCTTTGTTCTGAAAAGTATAGGAGCAAATAAACAAAATAGGGTTAATTTAATTGACAAATATCAGAACTCTACAGTATCACTTCTTTAATTGCAGGTGTAGGAATGATTTAAAACTTGCAATAACATGATACTTTGATCGAGTTTTACTGAGGGCAAATTTAAGCTAGAATACTAGACTTCTTACTAGCAGAACCAAGAGAGAACCCTTCTCGGTTACCTTTTTAAAACTTGGGTTCTTCAGGTTAAATTTTGCCAATTCAGGTTGAGTTGTCTGGAGGGAGTGGGCACACTGACAGGGAAAAGCTGAGGCACAGGGAAACTGTGTATGGGGCTGGGAAAATAAAATAAGCAAATCAAGTAGTGAAACAACCTTTATCAAGCAGTAGTAATCGTCTGTTTTGGATAACAGTGGTTATGTGAAAGTGAATGACAGATCCCCTTAGCATGTTATGCATAAACGAGATATTGTATAAGATAAACACTAAGCAGACGTTGGTTACTATAAACGTTCAGGGCCCTGGTCTAGGACATCCATCTAAAAGTGGCAGGACCATTTGTTTATTCTGCTGTGTGCACTACCTTGTAAAGATATTACACATCATACACCCTTTGTACAACACGTAAAACTGAACTGTCAAGGGAGGGAAACTGGGAGTGGGTAGGAAATCCTGATCCATCTTCACAATGGCAGGCATATGAGTGGCTTTGATTGTAATCTTTAATTGTAATTGGACCGTAATATTTTATTTCATTTTTCTTATTTTGTAGCTACACCAAAAATGTTTTGCTCACAAATTATGCTTAGTTCTTTTAAGTTAGCAAAGGTAAAAAATTTAACAGCTCTCTACATCATCAATCATATTAAGGTACAATGATTGCCAGACTGTATTTTATATACTAACCATTTTAAAATTACAATATCATGATAATAGTGGATTTTAAAAAAATCACTCATGGTGTCGGCATTGCTGGCAACAGCAGCATTTATTGCCCATCCCCAGTTGAGGGACTATCTTGCCTTGTCTTACTTAAGTGCAGCTTTGTTGGCAATTTTATGAATCGGTTATAGGCAAACTGGGAGGCTATTTAAATAAGAAACATAAAAATAAAAGCTTTGAAATTCTCTGAAGTTCTCCCATCTCCTATCAGAACCATAAGAGATTATGGGGCCTCTAGCGAAACAGAGTAAATCTCTGTTTTCAGCCATTTACATTAGTCTCCTGCAGGAGTCAAAGAAAACCTCATGGAATGTCAAGGCTAAGATCTACACTACAATTAAAAGCTTTGTGTATAAATCATAATGCGCTCCAATAGCTGGCTACATGATAAACCTGCATGTCACACTTCAATTATTGTCTTAAATAACCAGGTTCTACACTGATTAAGCACCCATTGTTCCCACATCAGAAGAATCAACCACCATGGAACCAACCAGTCAAACGTTTCAAATAATCTCTTTTTGCCAACATTTTCCTTTCTATATACACTAACCAGAATAACGGGGGCAATCTTAACCCTACCTGCTCAGCAGGTGAGCAGCTAAAAGCACCCAGAGATCCAAACAGGTATGAGTCTTTTTTTACCTTTGGTTGAGGGGCCAGGGTGCTCCTTTGAGCCCCATGAGGAAAGCTTAGCCTGGCCATGCCAAGGACACGCCATTCCACCACTACCTGCATGATGGCTCCCAAAACCAAGCTTGCCACCTACCTGGTCTCAGCAGGCAGCTTCCGTGCAGTGCTATTTTTTGCTGCATTGCAACCCTTCCAGACAGGAACTGGGTGGCTGGATTCCAATGAGGCAATTTCCTCCGTGGAGGCCACATCTCCGACCGCACAACTCCCCCCCACCCCCAACCCCAGCCCCAACCCCAACCCTGCCCTCGAGCTCTGAGGCTTGAGATTTGCATCATTCTCAAAGCTTGGACCTGGATACAGGGATGTTGTGGCTTTCGTGTGTGTACATGTGATGCATATTAGTCACTGTATTTTGATCTTGCTCCTGTGAAACTGAAATACCAAGAACTCTAAACAAGTAGTGGAAATTTCTGTTGGGACACACTGAAAAGTAAAATATAACCAACTGACTTGTTGGGAGGAAGACTGAGTTCCTTGTTTTCTAAACAACTTTTGTAAAGTGATTTAAAAATGTTTCCGTACATCAGAGAAGTTCTGTATCTTCCAGTATCGTGTAATATTTTTGCTTCACATTTGTCATGTGACACACTGAAGTAAAACTATTGAGAAGTTTTTACAGACTTTCACTGTAACTTTGCTGGAAACCCTGCGGCAGCGATGTAAATGGCTGTTTGAGCCATTTCTTGGAAATTTCAGCCAATCTTCTGTCAAAATGATGCTGAGAGGTTGGGAGGAACCGTGTGGAAGTTCTACACCGTTTCCCTAGTAAATTTGATATTTTACAACAATGGGATGATGCCATGTTACACTTGGGTAACATTGAGTGGCTGGGCAATATTAAAAACCGAATCCTAGTTCCTGGACTATTTACTGTCGATCTCAAGAGCGATCTACTGGCATTAACTAAAAATAAGATAGGCACAGCACATCCAACCTAGCGATTTGAGAATCGTGAGGGATGAAAGTCTGAACATTTGTTATTTTATTTTCCAAGTCTAACTATAAATGCTGTTGAGGTGCAAGTGTACAGAGATAAAAATACAACATACTCCTGAGAAACTGAAGTAATTTTCTGTGTTCAAAATGGAATTATACAATTATTTTAATCAAGAACATAAATAACATAGCAGAGTCGGAATTTCGCGCTGCAAAACATCTTGAATTATCAGGTAATCTGAGCTGTGACTGATTTAAAAGTAGCTTTAGTCAAACATAACCACGAACCTGGTTACTGCCTGAGTTAGGATACAAAATGGCTACCGTTGTTCAAATTTTACTAATGTAAACAAATACTGCCAAGAAGATGAGGCAGAATTGCTTTCTATGGCAAGGTTGAAAATTTGAATTTTCAACAGATCACGTCAAATTGTATCTAAAATTCAAATAAAATTCAAGGTCTTTTAAATTGCAACATACGTCATAGCTATTGAATTTTTATTAAGGTGTCATGTAAATTAATGCTATATTAAAACACTGGTCTACACGAATATTTTAAATATGAGATATAGTTTCTTCTCTGCGCCTGCTGATTAAAGTAGGAGAGAGAATAGCACACACTCCTTTCACTGCCAGCATTCTGTGGCTGCACTGTGTGTTATCTACAGAATCACAGAACGGTTACAGCACAGAAAGGGGCCATTCGGCCCTCTGTGTCTGTGCTGGCTCTCTGCAAAAACAACTCACCTAGTGCTACTCCCTTGCCCTTTTCCCATAGTCCTGCAAATGTTTTCTCTTCCGATAATTACCTAATCAGAAAGCCACAATTGAACCTGCCTCCACCACACTCTCAGGCAGTGCATTCCAGGTCCTAACCACTCGCTGCATTAAAAAAAAATGTCCTCTTGTCGCCTTTGGTTATTTTGCCGCTCACCTTAAGTCCATGCCCTCTGGTGTCAACCCTTCCGCCAATCGAAACAGATTCTCCAAACATAGGAGGTATTTCGGCAGTACCTTCCAAACTTATTGCTCTACTATAAAGTCTAATTCAATTTGCAATGTCACACTGTCCTGCATGGCAGCATACTATATAGGCACTGTTCCGTGTGCAACCTCACTTTACCACACTGCACATTTCTGATCTGGGTCTGACTGGTCTAAGGAAGCAAAGAGACACCGCCCCACTTATGAATTAGATGAAGCTGAAGGGAGTTTCCTATGCTTGTCTCATTTTTAGAGAACTGATTCAACATAAGTATAGTTACTCGGCTGGTCAAGAGAAGATGATCTGCCTATCATTCAGAGAATGGTCCATTCAGTATCATACAGCTATTATAAAATAATCCTTCTGACCTTTGCTTATGCTGATATTACTGAGGATAATATCAGGCTCAATTGTGGTTTTCCCATAGTCAAATAGCTCTGACTGTTTAGGCTCTTCCTTGTTCGAGTTGCCAAAGCGGTGCCACTACCTGTGAAACTGTGCCTAACATGAGAAACATCAATAGCCTTTATCACTGCCAAAACTGGGAACGATATTTTAACAGAAAAACCTTCCTTAACTCATGGAAAGAGGAGCTGTTTCTTGAGAAGCCAGCTACCCAGTCACCCTGACTACTTTTAGAATTGGCTGCTGGTTGAAGTAGGGGCCACGATACATCTTCCCATATACAGGTGAAGGTATTGTAACACTACACCAATGACATAAACAAGTCAACTGATGTAATTTCCATCATATGAGTTACCAGAGGAGTTGGAGGGATCCTTAGAATTTAAAAAGGCAAAAAAAAAGCCTATGAAAGGAATTGCTGAGTCTGCTTTTTAAAAAAATTCCCAAGGTTTTCTTTTAACCAGTTCACAAGGCAGCACAGAGGCCTGACACAACCAACCACCACTCGCTCTTCCAATCAATTGCCCTAGATGTTCCGCCTGTCAAGAATATTTAGGTCATGCAGGCATTGTAACTCAGATGTCACAGTTTTGTTCCAGATGCCAAACAACATTAAGGCAAGCATATTCCAATTGGCAAAATTGCTTGGACAAAAAATATATACATAACCCAAGACTCTTATTTGTTTAACAATGTGAGTCCTTAAAAGGCCAGAGGGCCATTTTACCAGCAGAATGTTACATTGTACATTACACGGCTAAGTGCCCCTGTCCTTAGAAAATAGTGCAACCTCTGGCTTACTGTGAGCAATGCTGCAGCAGAGCTGTTATAACAAAATGGTCCCTCTCAAATGCAAGAGCTGACTCTTACTACCCCTCTGACACAATCTAGCAAGCTTCCCTGCCGTAGAAAAGCGCAAGAAACTCAACAAGAAAATCGAAAAGCACTGCATCAGGTTATGACTAAAACAACCTCGGCCCACTCAGCCCTGCAAAGTTCTGCTCACTGAAATATTATGCACTGATATATTAGCATCTTTGCCACCAGCATAGCCTCTGATTTACAATGAGCAACACCATAGGAGTTCAACATCTATTCACATACACTCAGAGAAGTAAGTGACTCGACATTGAACTTAAAAGGCTGCATTAAACCCATTTTCATCAGCCAAACATGACTCTGCTGCCAGGCCCAGCATACTTGTCAGCAATGCCAGGGGAGGGAGATCAGCTGGTTAGAGCTTGAAATACGAGGAACCCAGGTTTAAATCATTGGTCATCAAAATTCATTTGATGATGAGAGGAAAGCAAGCTAGCCAAAGTTATATGCAACTGATGTGTAGAACCATACACAACTATGCTGCTTTAGACGTATTGATTTTATTACATTAGTAACGAAACAAAACAACAACCACGTCAAATTGCACTTAAATTTGAATTCTGTAATGCCATTTTAGTAACAGCAATCTTATCAGAATTCAACCACTGACTCCACCAATTGTCAATTTCGGCAACATGCTTTCAGCCTCCATCATAATATTAACTTTCATTGTTCTTCATGTGCAAAACAAGACAGAAGACCAGCAATTCCTTTAGGATCTCCGACATCAGTATATTTCTGTGGTCAGCCTAAAGGGCACATAAACCTTCTGCATAAGTTGAGACAAAAACAGACAAGTGTCTGTTTTTTTTTTGAAAGCACAACCCGAGGTTATAGCACCTCACGAAATGCTGCAGTTGACATGGATAAAACCCTTTCAGACAGGAGGCTTGCCAATTCAACAGCTACCCACCGACTGGATTCTAAATATTAATCACAGCACTACCGGTTCCTTCCATTCTTGAAGACAGTTTGATGCTGCAATTAGAACAAGGGGGGGACAATCATCTTTCATAATCAAAATCTCTTCAGCATTGTTGTCCATTTACACATTTTGCACAATTAAATAACTCTGATATTCCAGTCAGTAATAAAAATGTCTGCATGAAAGTTCTCTAAATCAGTGGAGCATTATCCCAGGAATAATATAATTGGACCTGGGTAACACAAAATACAGTGTCATTAAGTCAAAAATGGCCATCTCTTGCTCTCAACCCTGTCTGTGTTGTATAAGTGTGCTGCGACCTGTAACCTGGAAGTACAATTATTCCTCTTGAACCTATACAGATTCCGTCCAGTTTACTGTGAATGGACATATGTTTTTCCATAATAGTTATATTATAATAGTTCACAATTCTTAGATTCTTCAAAATTATAGCAAACCACACTATCCTGTCAGCTATTTTAATGCATGCATTAACCTTTTTTATAAAAATAAGTTAAGACATCCATTAAAATAGATGACAGAGGAACGTCATACAACATTCTAAACATATGCTCATTAATATCGCCAAGAATAATTTGTGTCAGTAACCTTTTTGAATTTGGTGTCCTAACCCTTTACTATGGATGGCTAGATGATTTATTCTTCATGTCTCTCACTAACTAATGCATGCACCACAGTGATATCCCTTCCACACAGCCACAAACTATGTTCCTTTGCCACTGATTCCATCCCCCTCCCTGGCCACTGTCTCAGGCTGAACCAGACCATTGGTATCCTCGGGGTCCTATTGTGCGGTAGAAAGCAAGCTATTTTTTTCAAAAAAAAACGGGTGGAGAGAGAACTTGCAATTACTTTGTGCTTTTCGCCACCTCTGAGTGCCCCAAAGTACTTCGGAAGTACTTCTGTAATATCGGAAATGCGGCAGTCAATTTGAGCACAGTGAGCTCCCATATGCCAGCAATGAAATAAAGACAGTGCTGTTAGTTCAGGGATAACTATTAACCGGACATTGTGGAAAAAGCTCCAGCTCTTCTTCAAAAGTAGCATGTAACGTGGAAACACAATCAAAATATATGGAATACTCAAGAAGTCTTTAGGCATTCATAAATTATGTATATGGCTAGTTATCTATCACGGGACAATTTGCAAAAAATAGTGAGGTATAACTGGAAAAAAATCATGCTTCAAGCCCTTCACTCACAACCTACCCTCTAACACTGCTTTGAGTTTTCTCACTGATTTTCTAACGCTCAAACACCAGAGCTGGCTGCCCGTGCAAACACTGTAATTTCTTTGACGCAAGTTGTGGACTAAAAAATAATTCAGAACAGAAGTCTCTGTGGAAACATCAGCAAGCAAGATCATTGCTGGGAAATCAGTTGATCTCCCAGTCAGAACATCAAGCAAACCTTTGTGCCCATTTTGCACTCTGCATCAGCACTCCAAATTAGATGCTGACAATATCCCATCTTATTTCTGTCCAGAAACATTGTAATTTTGGGAAGACCAATGTCATTGGCGTCGATCCCCAGCCACAAACTATGTTCCTTTGCCAATGATTCCATCCCCCTCCCTGGCCACTGTCTCAGGCTGAACCAGACCATTGGCATCCTCGGGGTCCTATTGTACCCTAAATTGAGCTTCTCACCATGTATCCAATCCAGCATAAAGACAATCTACTTCACATCACCTGTCTCTGCCTGTACCTCGACTCATCGGCTGCCGAAACCCTCATCCATGCTCTAGTTACCTCCAGACTGGACTTATCCAATGCTCTCCTGGCCAGCCTCCCATCTTCCACCCTTCGCCACCACCTTCTCAAGGGCAATTAGGGGTGGGCAATAAATGCTGGCCTAGCCAGCAATGCCCACTTCTCTGAATAAAAAAATAAATAAAACTTGAGCTCATCCAAAACTCACCTGCCTGTATCAAACCTCCAAGCCAAGTGCTGCTCACCCATCATCCCTTTGCTCACTGATCAACACTGACTCCGGATCCACCAACATCTCAAATCCCTTCAAGGCCTCACCCCTCTCCACCTCTGTTACATCCTCCAGCCCTGTAGAACTCTGCATTCCTCAAACTCTTGCTTCTTACACATCCCTCACACCCTTTCCCCCACCAGTGACAGCTGTGTCCTAAGTTCTGGAATTCCTGCATAAACCTCTCCATTCTTATTTCCTTTACAGTCCTCCTTAACTAATCTTTTAATCGCCTTTTTCACTTTTTCCTTCTATGGCTCAGTGTCAATTTTTGTCCAATCATACTCCTGTGAAGAAAGCACCTTGGCCAGCTTTCCTACATTAAAGGTGCTGTATAAATGCAGGCTGTTTTTGTTATATTCTTGACAATTGCAAAACAACACAATATTTTAGGCAAAGTCATGATCCTCGCAGTGGGTTATAAAAATTGCTGGACATATCACAGAATGTCACTCTATGATAGATCACAGGCCTTTAATCATAGGTCTTTTATTACATCATGAAACAATAGTGATAATAGGTTATTCCTGGGGGATAGTCTTTATCTCTTTGATTTGAATTTCAGTTTGTTTGCTAGCTTCCTAAGCACTAAATAAGACAAAATAGTCCATTGGAGGAACTAATCACTAGACTGAAATAGCTTCACCAATCAAATACTGATAATATTAGCTTAATTAGCATTGCTCAACATAGTTGAATAACACATTCAAAGTATAAGATTAGTCGTTAGGTTTTCCGGCAGATGGATATGTTGGACACGTATATTTTAGGTTTTTGTTCTTCAAGCTACATTTTAAATATAAATACTTAAATTAAATGCAATCAATGTCAATTTATTGAAAATCACATTTGTTCTTCTGTTTATTTGTTTTTCCATTATTTTGTTATCCATCATATACCAAAAATCATAAAATCAGAATATCGCACAAAAGGAGGGCATTCAACCCATTGCGCCTGTGCCGGCTCTTTGGTGAGCTATCCAATAAATCTCACTCACCTGCTTTTTTCCCCATGGCCCTGTAATTTGTTATTCCCTTCAAGTATTCATCCAATTCTCCTCTGAAAGTTACTATTGAATCTGCCTCCAGCTCTTTCCGGCAGCACATTCCAGATTACAACAACTCATTTGTGTAGATAAAAAGTTTCCTCGTGCTGTCTCTAGTTCTTTTGCCAATTCCCTTAAATCTGTGTCCTCTGATTACCACTCCTTCTGTTATGGACACAGTTTCTCCTTATTTACTCTATCAAAATCATTCATTATTTTGAACACTTCCTCCTTGATAGTCACCTCAGCTTCTTCAGTCTCTCCACATAAATGAAGTCCCTCAAACCCAGAACCATTCCAGTAAATATCTTCTGCATTCTCTCCAAGGACTTGACACCCTGCCGTAAGTGTATTGTCCAGAATTGAAGACAATACCCCAGCTGAGGACTAGCCAAGCTTTAGCATAACATCCTTGCTTTTGGCACTCTAGTCTTTGACTAACATGGCCAAGGATTCCAGATGCCATTTTTTAACAGCTGTTTCAGCTTGTCCTATCACCTTCAAAGATTTGTGTACACACATCTCCAGGTCGCTCTATTCCTGTACTACCTTTCAAATTGTACTATTTAATTCTTGTTGCCTCTCATTCTTCTCCCAAGATGAATCACTTCACACGTTTCCATGTTAAATATTTTCTGCCTTGTGTCTGCCCATCTCACCAGTCTGTCTGTGTCCTCCTGAAGTTTGTTATTACCCTCCTCATTATTTACTACATTTGCAAGTTTCCTATCACCTGCAAACTTTGAAATTATGCCTTATGCCCTGTATACCCAAGTCTGGGTCATTAATATAAATCAAAAAGTGCAGTGGTCCTAATACCGACCCATGGGGAATGACACTCCAAACTGAAAAACAAGCATTCACCACTACCCTCTGTTTTCTGTTGCTTAGTCAATTTTGTGTCCTGCCCCTTTTAATCCCGTAGGCTTTAATTTTGCCTAAAAGTCCATTATGTGGCACTTTGTCAAACACCTTTTGAAAGTCCATATATACAACATTAACACAAGTATGAGATATTAAAGGTTGTGAGAAAATCCAGGGATGGAACTACCTTAAGAAAACAAAAACAATTGCAATTATTTTTGTTGTACAAAATTACGACTGTGGTTTTCAATGAGTTTACTGAAAATGAGACACTTCTTTCACTAGGGTACCACATCCTGTCTACGTACAATGATGACTGCACTTTGAAGTTCATTCACTGTACAGAGACACAACGCACTGCATTATTATTAACCATATTTAGCCTTTACACTTCATTATAAAGATCTACACAATTCATTTTCTATTTACTGGTCACATAGATAGCACTGCAGATTTAAAAGCTTCACGCTGAAGCTTTTAGATTTTTTTTGACCATAAAGCAAACAAAATTCAGAAAATAAGCAATTGCATTATGCAAAGAATGATCAGATGGTAACTGACTTCCAGACAGGATACAAGAATTTGGGATTATTTAAGACAGAGCTGTTTGCTGTGTTGGGGAGGGGTGGTATATGTTGCCTTGGCCTGGATACATTTGGATAGGCCAACTGGCCTTCCTCAACAGTAACTATCCTTTGTCATAACATTCACTAAGAAAATTAAGGGTGCAGCTGTCAAAGCGACAACTTCTGTAGGTTTAAATGTGAATAAAATTTCAAAATATTGTGCATTATCTTAACAAAGTTAACAGTTTATCTTGTAAAGTTCCTGACCAAACAATGTTGCTAATATCTAAAGCTGTCTTTAAATTTAACTCCATTTTCTACTGCGCTTGACACTAATTACATAGGAAGTCCTATCATGCCGCTTCCTGTTGTAGACAGGAAGTTCTGTGGTGACCAATTACTGGACCGAATCTGAGTGATAAAGGTGGGGAAATAGACAAATGTCAAAAGGTCAAATATTCAATAAGTCCCAGTTGACAACTTATAAGTCAAAAAATGGCTGGTGCGCAAACTTTAAATCACTGGTAAGCTCACAATAACCAAGTCACAACAGAAGTGTTCATGAATTCAAAAGCCTAACCAATGAATGGGCCTTTTTTTTAAAAAAAAAGCACCTCACTTAATGTTATTCTCAATGACTTTGAAATGTTTGCATTTCTATAGTCAACTTGTATTACAATGAAATAAAAACTTAATGCCAATTAACTCCAGGTTTCTTTCATCGTTAAAATTCTAACTACATCCCCTCATATGATAGTTTCACTTAATTTACAGTAGTAGATTCAAACGTACATGCAGCACGAGTGAACAACATACTAGGTTAAACGGTAAAGTGCTTGTACATAAAGATATGGATTAGCATATTTACTATATGAATGAACTTCATTTTTGCCTTGAGACTTCATGTTCAGCTTTCAACATATAATCCTGACTTATTAACAAGGTCAGTTAAGATGTGCAAATGCAGTCAAACTGATCCCACCTACCCACAAGAACACCACTGATTTCAATTACTAATTTCCAGCTGACATCGTGCCTGGAGTTAACAGCCTTTGAGAATTACTGGTAAGTTTGTAAAATGTCCATCTACCGCTGTGGAATAAAATTCAGACTGCCGTATTATTAAAAAGTGACTATAAATCCATACTAGTCAGTTAAGAGGGAGTTATAAAAATAATTAAGGTTAATTCCATCAAGTTGGTAACGCTACTTAAAGTTACACTCCACTGAAGTTGATTAAAACCACCAATTATCTATTAAGTCGTTTAATCTGATGTAATTTTCATATAATAACAAAAAACATGTAATATTATTAATGAAGGACTCCATGTTTCAAAAAAGCAGGGTTGTTAATATTTATTCCAGATACGAAAACCATAAACATCCTTTTTATTCACCGAATACTTAAGATTAAAATGTTAAAAACTATAACATGTAAAATTATCTGTAAAATATGTAAACAAAAAAGAAGCGTTTAATGGACATTTTCAACGACTGGACAAGTTCCTTTTTATATGGACTTACTTTAATTGATGCGGTGCTAAAGCGAATCTTTCTATGTGGCATGGGTTCCTCTTCGTCAGATAATCCAGTGATCTCTGAGTAGCCACTTTCCGGTTCAAATGCATCGTCCTCATCATCATCCAAACAACTCCCTTCAGATTCATCACCAACCCCACTAAAGGCGCTAATATCCACCATGTCTGCCTCAGAAACGTCCTCATTTTTTTTGCAATGATCGTACAGATCTAGGTCATTTTTAACCTGCTCCCCGTCTTCAAAGGAATCTGCTTTAGATGACAAGGACTCCTCTACTTGGTGCACAACCCCTTCTGCAGATTCCAAAGTCGGGGGCTGAAAATGATCCAAAGAGTCTTTGGGAAGGTCTCCATTTTCTGAATTAACATCATGAAGCAGTGCTTCGGTCTCAACTGATTTAGCCTCACAAGTTTCTGAAACAGCATCTCCCTGTTGGAGGCCACTGCCATTGTCGGAGTCCTGAAGAGCAATTTCTGGATTCTCTTTTCCATCGTCTGTAGGTCCGGATTCCTGGTCCGACTCTACAGTGTCTTCCACCTCCACTGGCCTAATTTTTCTGACCTCCTCGATTTTTTGTGACCTTTGCGCGGATGATGCTGGTCTCGTTTCTTTCAAACTGTCCCCGTGTTTCACGAGCGATGCCAACTTGCTGGCTAAATTACTTCTGGATGGCGAGCCACTCAGCGACTTATCCGACTGTAGTTCCTCAGCTTGTTTTCTGAATTGACCGGGCCCCCCAGGCAGGTCAAGGGGGAGGTCGCCATCACTATTACTCCCGCTTTCTGTCTTAAGTGCATCCTGTTGGTTTTTGAGAACTAATTTAGACTTTCTAGAAGGCGGCTTGGAACTGAGGGGGCAGGCGCCTTGCCTTGGCCCTCGCTCCGTGGTTTTTCGCTGATTGGCGCCGCTTTCAAAGACGGCGCTGAGCTGGCTGACGGTGGGCGAGATGGCCTCGGTTTCCAGGCTGTCCAGCGACTCGGTGCTCCCGTTGAAGCGGACCACCACGTCCAGCTTGCCGTCCTTGAGCCCGGCCCTCTCCTTCTTCAGCGAGATCCGGTTGGAGGCGTTCTTCTCCTGGATGTTCTTCTCGAAGAGCTTCCGGGTCTCCTGCAGCTTGGAGAAGGGCCGCTCGGACTTGGTGTCGAAGCGGCTCACCCGCTCCGAGACGCTGGTGCCCAGCTTCAGGAGGGCGCTGTGGTCCACGTTCTCGTTCAGGCTGCTGGCCCGGGGCAGGGACAGGCGGACGGACCTCTCCTTGCCCTTAGCCGGGATGCCGGTGGCCTCGTTCGGGGTGGTGCCCATCTTCTGCAGGAACATGTTCTTGATCCTGTGGACGTTGGAGCCGTACTTCTTGCCCCGGCTCTGCTTCCTGCCCTCGGTGCCCTCGGTGCCCTCAGCCGGCTTGGGCTCCCCATTGGCGGTGGGTTGGCTCTGGCTGCTGCCTTGCTGCAGAGCCTGGATCTCTGCTTCGTAGGCATTGCGGTGGGGAGAAGGGCTCCTCAGGCTGGATGCTGCTGATGCTGATGCTGATGATGTCTCGGTCTTCATCATGTTTAATGCAGCGCTCCCCTTCTGCAGAGCTGCATTCTTTCCGATCGCTGGGGGAGAGGAGAGAGGGAGGGAGGAGGGAGGGAGGAAAGGAAATTAGCTACAGAATCAGGCTCATGGTTGCAATCTGTCGACCTCAGGAAGGCTGCTCGTCCTCCATCTACAACACAACACAAAAAAAAGGGGAAGGAGTGGAGGGGGGGGGGGAGAAAAACAAAGACTAAATTAAAATATAAATCCCGGGGAAGCAGAGCACCGAATGCAACATCAAAGCACGCAAGCCGCCTGGCGGGTTGCAAACATTTAATCCTTTGATTGCATCATTTTGATCGCAAAAGGCTGATCGCTTGATCCTTCTGCATTATCAACCTACACTGGGGCTGAGTGGCTCTCACTGGGTCCTAGAGTCCGCCGGATACACTTACAGCATCACAGGCTGCTTAACATATGTATGTGTGTGTGTCTATATATATATATATATATATAATATCTCAGGCTGCTTAACATATGTGTGTCTATATATATAATAGAGTGTGCATGCTGCTTGCCTTTTCTTTTTTTTTAAATTTAATTTTCACCCATTTACTGAGTTTTCCTCGTCAGCCCCTCATTCTTAAAAAAATTATAGACGTAAAAAATCTAAACCCCCCCCCTACAACCTCTCCAAATGTTATCCCTCAAGCCTGCAGATTTCCCCTTTCAAAGTTTATTAAAACGCATGCGAGACCCCAAAGTGTAAAAGGAAATTTATTGACGTTGAAACCATGGCTTTTTTTGGAAAGGAAGTCAAAAAATCTGAGGTTCTGAAAACAAAAGGAGAATATCCAAATATAACATTTTGTATTAATGATAAGGGCCCAATGCAAGTCTCTACTATTTCAAAGAAAATGTGAACCAAAAAGTGACTCGCTCACCATATAAAGGGAACAATGTAAAAATGTTTTTGATAGATCTTGGCTATAAATAACAACACTAAATTATCAAGTAAATTTTGTGCTTTCATTTCCCACCATCTTCTTAAAATTCAATATGAACTATAGCTTAGGAGGTAAAATATCAACCATTTATGTTTATAAATGATTTCTAATGTATACTCATTAGTGGATACTATTTGCACATATGGAACTTTGTACTAAGAGGAACTTTAATGAACAGTAATAACAGGAAGAAAAATCTTTGAACTATGACTTTTTGAAAGGAGGAAGTTTATGATCTAAAACCTAATATCACTAGTTATACATATAAATAGAAGGCTTTTTGAAAAGTTCTAAAACACTTGGTTAATTTAATAACACACCTCTAAAGCAGTTAAAATCCTTTCTAAAGTTACAAAGGACCATTTCAGAAAACAGATAAAATCTTCGTATACAATCTGAAAAGTCCACAGTAAAATTGTTATTTAATTAAAGATTCCTGAACAGGACTGTACAGTAGGCCATCATTTATCTACGATAGAATCCTGTCCACAAAAGCAACATAAGGACCACATAAGGAGTTAATACTACAGGACCACTTTTTTTAGGATGGGAACACTATCAATAACAATTTTTCATATATCTATAAAGTCTGTGGTTTTTCTACTTTTTCATTCGTCAAGGACTTGCAATGTCTGCATTTGGTTCTTTGCTCATTGGTGATCCCACCAGGAAAATTACCATTTGGATTGTACCGGTTAGCATTTCTATTTGTTACTGTACTTCCCTACATGACCAGTCACATTCCACAAACCTAAAGTCCTTTTGATTGGTGAGTTAAGGGGTTACAGTAACCAATTGCATTTAACGTGAAACAGCTCATCTACTGTTAAGTGTGCTTTCGCAATACAACCAAAAGTGCCTTAAAACAGTTTATGTTGCAGGGTAGGGAAGTGACCAAGAGAAAGGAAATCTTACAAAACAAACACTGGATCAAAGCATAAGATATAGGAGGTGTGACTGAAATCTGACTTGAAAAGATGAGTTTTGAGAATGATTTAAAGATGAACAGACAAGGCTAAACATGGAGGAATTTAGACAGGGAGTGCTAGAGAATATAATATAAATATATAATATAAAAGGTTGAAACAAAACTGTGAGAAAAATTGTCACAACAAGAAATCTTACAACTTTATTCATGATAGATTTTCTAAAACAAATTTGAAGATCTATGAGCAGCATCAAAAGCAATGTTAAGTCGGCATATACTTTCTCTCAACTATTTTCATCATAAATTCCCATGTCTACATTTAACATGGAAATTACCCATGTAAGCCTGTCACACCCTAATTACACTTACCCACCAGTGGTGGCACTATAATGCCTCAGTTTTGTATTGCCCAGCTCCTTAGCCCATTCTGCAGAGAAACCCCTATGTTCCAACCATTGTGCATTGCTGCTTCCCACAAATTGGCACATATTCATAAAGCAAAACAATAAAATGTAACATTAAAGCAATATACAAAAATAAGAGAAAGAACAAATGGCTTTAAAATGGAGACTGCATTACACCTTAAGACTATGTACACATGGTTCTGACTCTGCATGTATAACATCAGAGGAAATGTGCTCGTCATGTACAAAATGGGCTTTATCAGAATTTAAGTTGCCTTTAGACCCATACGAATAATCACTTGCATCTACCTTAGATTTAGTAAAAATGCATTCTACTTAAAAGATTTGAAATTATTAGCCAAGTAAGATATCACTTAAAACAACTTCATTATTACTGAATATGTTCTTCCTTGTGTGTTTCATGATTGTAATTCACTTCAGGATATTTCAGTTGCAACTAAATGTTGGAGAAGTACTTAAAATATTTTTGTTCTGTCTGGTCTCCTAAATAACATTTTACCACATACATGTTTCTTTCAAATTACCTGGATTTGACTGCTTTATGCAAGGTAATAGTAGTTTTCATTTACAATTTAACTGCAAATATAATTGGTTTTAGCTTTTTCTTATATAACTCTATATATATGTGTGAATATACAAATATATTATATATATTACATTCAATATAAATCAGCAATTCAATCTGAAACTGGATAGGCACACATCTTTAAGAAATCACTCAGAGCTGGCACTACTTTTAGTTATAACCTACATTTACAAAGCTGCAATAACCTATTTTATAATCAGACCATTCCTCTACTAAAATCCACTCTACACCCATTACATCAATGGAGTATACTTGCAATACAATGCTCTAAGGAGTATACTTACAATGCAATCCTAAATATGCTCTTCAGGACAGTATGGCCTTTGAAACAATGCCCAAATGAATTTAAGATCATAAGAACTTATGAAATAGGAGCAGGAGTAAGTCATTCAGCCCTTTGAGTTTGATCTGCTATTCCATAAAATCATGGCTGATCATCCACCTCAACTCCAACTTTCTGCACTATCCCCATAATCCTTAATTCCCTTAGTATCAAAAATCTGTCAAACTCCGTCGTGTATGTATTCAATGACCGAGCAAACACAGCTCTCTGGGGCAGAGGATTCCAAAGGTTGACAACCCTTTGAGGAAGACATTTCTCCTCATCTCAGTCCTAAGTGACCAACCCCTTATTCTGAGATAGTTCTAGACTCCCCAGCCAGGGAAAACATTGTTCCAGCATTAACCCACGCAAGCCCCTTAAGAATTTTTATACATTTCAATTAGATCACTTCTCATTCTTCTTAATTCTAGGGAATTTAGGCCTAGTCTACTCAATGGTTACAAAGTTAATATAAATTTGAACCTCCTATTCTTGACGTAGTGGAAGTGAAAACCCACCAACGAAATGAACTGGAGTCCTTCAACTCATCGAGATTTTCTTCTGAATTAGCATGGAAATAGGGTTATAGTAACTTAGTTCCATCTTCATAACTAAATTCTCATATGATTTAGCAGCAGAATGCTAATGACATGTTCGAACTCTTCAAAGAAATATTTAATTATATTTCCATAACATACAGAATAAGTTTAGTAATTAAGAATTGTTTCCCACTAGTTGTCCAACTGTTGTTGTCGATTAATTTCGATGGTTTATGAATGCACTAAGCTACATGCAAGGAGCAATCAGACCCCATAAAAATGTAATAAGTGCTAATTCTTTACATGTATTACAATTATAATTTATTTTATTGTTAAATGTATTTATTATTTTAGCATTAAACTGACTTAAACATTAGAGTAAAATAATTACTGATAATATTTCATGAAAATTGCCATAAAATCTCATTCCCACCCTCAATCAGCAAATCAGCTCTAGATATGCTCAGATCTGCGAAATGCAACATCATTCTGCAGGTTCTAGCTACATACACACCATAAAATGCCTCTGAAAACGTGTTAAAAATTAAAATGAGTGAAGTGTTGAGCTAAGCATCGAGAAAAAAACTGAATCCATCCCATTCTATTGCACAGACAAACATCATGGTATGAGATTAGTAGTTTGTTTAAAATAAATCACAAGCATTCAGCATTCAGAAGTTATACAGCTGTCATTACTCAGTGATTTACTCTGTATAAACCACCCTCGCTAACATGCATTCGCCCAAATATATATTCTGAAGTGAAGCACTAAAGATTAAGAGAGCAACGGAGTTTTTACATTCCAGTGCTCTTTTTCATGTTAACACACAGAAACATGCAACTCCCAGCCCTGCTGGGAGTCAAATTCTTCCTCCTTTTAATTCTTCCTACTTGTCAGAATTATTGAGTATTTGATGCAAGAGGCATGCGTGTACATTTACATAGAAAGACTGGCATTTATATAGCGCTTGTCACGACCCCGGGAGGTCCCAAAGTGTTTTGCAGCCAGTGAAGTACATCTGAAGTCTAGTCACTGTTGGGGTGTAGGAATATATATTTTTAAAATGTTTTCAAAATACACACAAATATATAGTATACCCATATGCTCCTATTCATTTAAGGCAGCAGTACTTCCAGTGTGTGTGTGTTAGTTAAATACATATATAAAAGGCACTGTTGCTCTGAATGAGACCCTAGACTTCAGTAGCACTAGGATCCAGGGGAAAGCCACTACACAAAAGGCCTGGCTACGTTGCGTTTCCTGCACGTTATTTCCCATTTCCCTGTTAACTGTCATTTTAGCAAGAAACGTCGGATCCGGAAAGCGTTTCCAACAGGAAACGTTCACCCATTTAGATTTGTTGTTTTTTTAAAATTAAAAAAAAAATCAAAAGAAAACCCCCTGTTTGCTGTTCAGCAACTGCGGTCGGGGAAGGAGCTGACTTACATTGTAACCCGTTGGCAGTTCCCCTTGTATCCTTGTTGGAGTCTGTGTGTGTTTCCCCCTCTTGTGATGTGCCCGCAACACACACTGACTGGGTTTCACCAGCTACACATGTCACATCGTCTTTAACCATGCACAGTCGCGCTGCAGGCGGAGCTGATAAACAATACCCAAGTGTACAAACCCTTAATGTTGATATGGTCTTTGTGTGTGTGTATAGACGTGGGGTGGGGAAACTTGTAACCCACCATCAGCTCGTATTGTTCATTTTATTTCCCCCAAAACGAGCCAGAATTATATATTTTAGGGTTTTTTTTAAAATTCAGTTCGGGATTTGCAAGATCATTTTGCAATCTATTTTTTTTAAGCTTTTACTGTGACAAGGTCATTTTCTCTGCTTTCAAACCCACCCCTTGGATTCCTGGCAGCTCCGAGAAAATCTCATTCTAAAGGCAGGTGACGGGCTTAGACAATTAGGCTGGAACAAACCCTCGATCACAGTCATAAGTATTTTTTTACTCCATAAGCAATATTTTGTTACTGTAATAATAATTTTGAACAACTAAAAGCCACTTCTGCTTGCCCTGACTTCCTTCTCTGTTCCATTCTGACTCGTAATTTATGTCATAACCTAATTTTCCTGATCTACACCCTTCACAAGATAAAAACCCTCGGGTACCTCCCAAATCCCCCATTCGTTTTGCAAGTAGGACACAGAGAAAAAAGGTGGGCCTGATTGGATGAATGCATCATGAATCTCTATTTTACAACCAATGGAAGCCTAGAATTTTGGAGATTAACAGCCACATGCACTGGTGGCCAGCTCAATCACTGGTGCATTTTTTTAAAAATGTCAAACGGGAATGTCTGGATGGGATAGTGTAATTGGGGTCAAATTAATATTTTTTTTTAAAAAAAGGTGTTCAAAACTGAATAAAAATATTCTGTAGATCAGGCTGTTCCATTGATTTTTTTGTTCTTGAGTATATTAGGATGCGAAGATTGTATAGATGTTTCCTAATATCATTGCATTCATCTAAAAAAAATTAAAGAAATATTCCTTGTGTATTCTCACACATCAAGCATTGCTCGTAATGGTTTGGAATTTTGAGTATCAGCGTCAAACGTACTTGAACATTTAATCATTCCGAAATAAGTTCCCAATGAAGGAGCCAGTGAAGATGACTGCTTTTCTCCCCTCTCCCAAATTTAGGGCCTGAATCTTGCGTTCCGAGGCCGGGCGCGTGCCCGACCCGAATGCACGTGAAATTGCACGAAAAGGTGTCGGGCGTGCGTGCTGACGTCATCGGGCACGTGTGCAATATTGAGGTCAGCGGGCGCGCAGGGTCAGAGCAGCGCCCGCCCACAATTAAAGGGCCCATTAAGGTCATTAAAAAGCCTACCCGCTGTGATTTTACGCTGCCTGTGTGATTTTTAGCGCATTGCACAGGCAAAACGGGTGGCTGGAATTCACATTTTAATCATTTCCTCATCCACGGGCAGGATAAGAAGCCCCCGGAGCAGCAGCACTTTCTCTCTCATTGCCAGTCCTTTGCTGTGTGAGTACAGAGTTGTCCCAGAGTTTCTTGGCATCTTGTTTGATTGTCAAGCCTGCCTTTCAGCATCTCGGGTCCTCATCGTCCCTGGAAGGTTCCCCTGAGTATTACAGCCCAGCGCTCCTTCATTTTCAAGGCACTGCTCCTCTGCATCCCATCTAATGGAGATAGTGTATTCCACTGGTGGAAGAGGAAGAGAGGGGCAGGAGGAAGAGGAGGCCAGATCGGCGCAGGGACAGATCTTTAAGAGGAGAGGCACGGACTCAGTTGGTGTAGGGTTAGCAGGGAGGCCAAGGTGGGAGGACACATCAAAGACGCCACTACCCAGCGTCTAAAGTGTTCAGGCAGCGCTCCAACTACCTCCAGCTGTCCGAGGTCCAGTACCGCAGGAGGCTTCGCCTCTCCAGGGACATAGTGACAGCAATGTGTCACATGATAGGTCTGGAAATCGCCTCCAGCTGTGTGGGCGGACACCCCATGCGGTGGCTTTGAAGGTCACAGTGGCCCTCAACTTCTATGCCTCCAGTTCTTTTCAGGGCTCAGTGGGGGATCTGTGCAGCGTTTCTCAATCAGCTGCACACAGATGTGCCAAGCTCGTGACTGATGCTATCTTTAGACACGTCCGCACGTTCATCCACTTCCGGACAGATGAGGTGAGCCAGGCAGAGAGAGCACAAGGTTTCGCTGTGGTGGCTGGGTTCCCCTGTGTTCAGGGTGTAATCGATGCACTCACGTGGCCATCAATCTCCAGCAGGTGAGCCAGGAGCTTTCCTAAACAGAAAGGGGTTCCACTCAATGAATGCTCAGGTCGTCTGTGACCACAGGGCACAGATTCTCCAAGTTTGTGCCTGTTACCCTGGGAGCTCACACGATGTTTACATCTTGCAGAACTCACAGGTACTAAGGCTGTTCGTGGCTCCTGCACGAATGGATGGATGGCTCCTCAGTGACAAGGGCTATCCCTTGAAGAGATGGCTGATGACCCCACTCCATCACCCAAGAACTGAGGCCGAGGAGAGATACAACAGGAGTCATACCTCCCCAAGGGCGGTGGTGGAGAGGACCATCGGGCTGCTGAAGACGCCCTTCAGATGCCTGGACCGGTCAGGGGGAGCATTGCAGTATCCTCCTGAGCATATCTCCCTCATAATCATCGCGTGTTGTGCCCTGCACAACCAGGCTCTGGCAAGGGGGGAGAGAGAGTACCCACCCGACTTGCCCTCTCGCCTTCCATGGCCACCAGGTGCTGAGGCCATGACTGCACACCAGGGCATTTGTTGGATTGCTTCCAAACAGCTCCCTCAGCCTCCCCCACAACTCCTGGCAGCCTTCAGGGAGCTGCCTCTTCTGTTTTTTGAACGCCCGCCTGGTTCCCCATTGGACCCGGCACCAGAAGCGTTCCCACCCCCCATGCATGGAAAACACACCCGGCAGTTGCGTTTCACGCTGGGCGGGCCTTAATTGGCCACCCGGCGTAAGATCGCGTTCACAGCACAAACTTGGCCGGGTCATCCGCTTCTGGCCACGCTGACTTCAGGGGTAGAATTCAGGCCTAGGAATACAATTATAGTGTTCCTGTAATATTACCCTGACTGAATTCTAAGTGATTCACTGGTTATGAAACACCTTGTTTTGCCTTAAGTATATTTAACGCCACTTTTTAAAAATTCTTTCATTGGATGTGGGCATCGCTAGCAAGGCCAACATTTGTTGCCCATCCCTAATTGCCCTTGAAATGAGTGGCTTGCTAGGCCATTGCAAAGGGCAGTTAAGAGTCAACCACATTGCTATGGGTCTGGAGCCACATGTAGGCCAGACCAGGTAAGGATGGCAGATTTCCTTTCCTAAAGGACATTAGTGAACGAGATGGGTTTTTACAACAATTGATTATAGTTGTCACGGCCACCATTACCGAGTCTAACTTTATATTCCAGATGTAATTTAATTAAATTTAAATCCCACCAGCTGTCATGGTGGGATTTGAACCCATGTCCCCACAGCATTAGCCTCACCCAGTGACATTACCACCATGTCATCATCTCCCCAATAAAATTATTTGTTTAATGCTCCTTCCGTAGGGTCCACCTACGTTTTTCCTTAACTTAAAGCAAATATGTATGGATACAAATAACAAATCCTGCCTATCGATAATCACCAGGTCCACTATTTTGAATAGGAGGGTGTTGGTTCTGTTTTGTATATGGGTGAGGCAGTGATGTACCATCATAGAATTTGAATGGAGCACAAGAAACATGGGATATGGGTGTCACTGGCTAGGCCAGCATTTATTGCCCATCCCTAATTGCCCTTACTCAGAGGGCATTTAAGAGTCAACCACATTGCTGTGGGTCTGGAGTCACATGTAGGACAGACCAGGTAAGGACAGCAGTTTTCCTTCCCTAAAGGACATTAGTGAACCAGCTGGGTGAATTATATATAAAAATATAAATATATAGATAAGTATATAATACTCATTGCTATTTCTAAATTTTAAAACTGGGCCTTGGCTGAACAAGATCCTTAAGATGGCTGAATGTTAGTCTGTGACCACAAAACAAAAGAAGCCACTTTGCAGTTCTGGGAAAACTCACACTACGTTATCTCTGAGGAGCCACTAACGATCAGCAGGGAACTGCACAGCCAAGTTTAAAGAGAGCTATACAAAGGCGTTTTGCTTTTGATAACCCAGGCTTACCAGCAGCAGACAGAGAGTCTGCTACAACAAAAGGCACCTCAAACATTCCTTCCAACTCATAATGGCTGGGACCTTTAGCAGTGTCGTGCCCAGAAGACATGAAGGAAAAATTATATATTTTCTATATCATTCTGGCTACTTTATAAAATTATTATTTTTAAATGGATAGAGGCTTTACACTGACTGAAGCCTGACTAGCTATGGCTCACACAAAATTAATTTCTAGCCTTCAGAAAACAGCAAGGACCTTGTTATTTCTAAAGAGATGTTAATGTCCCCTGTGACTGCAGAAATCAAATTCCAAGGAAATGCACAAAGACCCCTTTACATTTCTAAGGCAAAGCTCTGGCCAATGGAGGCAATACGGCTGTGAGGACAAAGGGGCTCTGAAACTGCTGAAACTTATTAATGGATGCAACATTAACCATCTCAGGAATCCAGACCATCCTTTGTCCAAACCAAGGGGAAGAAGTGGGGGTCATGTCGCATGCCCCCTCCCCCTCCTCAACCAAGTTGCTGGAACCTGTAATATTGCCTTGTGAAGCTGAATCCAAGCAGTCTGCCATCTTCCATCAAAAGCGCAGCAACGGAATCAGAGCTCTGTCCAGGGTTTAAATTGCCTGCCGCTCACCTACACTGTTTTCTGCTGGATCGGCTGAACTTCTGTACCAGTGTCTACTGAAAACCTTATTTATCTTTACGTGCTTCACCCATCATGGAAGTCAGGGTTACTGGAAAAGTGGATCATCCTCATCAGTTTCAGCCGGCTAACCCTTCTGAAGGAATACACCATTGGACTTTTGATTCTGGACTCTGTACTCACGTGAAACAATAATTCTTATTTTGTCTGTGGTCTTTGCCCTGTACCTCTTTCTCTCTCCCTTATCCCTCTTTTATTGTGTGAATGTACCAGGGGCTACATTGTGAACTCCATTCCCAGTTCTTTTGAGTGTGTGTAAAATAAACTAACCCTCTGATTTTACCCTATCTTGAGTTTGCTGTGGGGCTATTAATAGAGTATTGGATCATCCTAAAAATGGAAGGGTTGGGGAAAATACGACATCACTTATGAAGGGGGAAATCAAAAATCAAAAACACCTTTCTGTTACAGTTGGAGGGGGTGGTAAGAGGAGAAATTGGGGCTGTTTTGAATTAAACCCCTTCCTGTCCATAACAGCAGTCTTTGACACCCAGCTGAATTCCAGATGATGGATACACATCCTTTGTTGAAGAATTGATGGAGAGGTAGGGGTCATGTGACCTAGGCCTCTGGCTTGTTGAGCAAGTTAATATTGCCTTGCTGAGCTCAGTCTGCTCTTTACCATCTGTCTAGCAGCCACACAGAAAGCAGCACTGCCAAGGTTGAACACTGGGCCCCATCTATACTGCTTCTGTTGGAAGTCCTGTACCATCATCTCCAAGTCTGACTCATCTATGAGTGCCTATCTCATCTTGTGAAGTTAACACCACCAGGAAAGTTAAATCACATAGCATCAGTTCTCAGCCCACCGAACTCTGTGAAGGAATACCTCATTGGTCTTTGACTCTGGACTCTGGAACCCACATGAACCAATATTTATTTCCTCCATGGTCTCTGTACTGTAAAACCTTCATTTCTCTATCCCCTCTCTTTACTGTCTGAGTGAGCAGGCAATGTGGCGAACCCTGCTTCCCATGCATTGAGCGTGTGCAAATAAAATAACCTTTGGGAAGAATTTTGCCCTTGGTGGGCGGGCTTGGCGGGGGTGGACGGGGATGGTTGGGAAGCCAACCACTGCCCACAATCGGCACCGCACCGCGATTTCATGCTGGCGGGCCAATTAAGGGGGTGGGGGCGCGAGTGAGCGCTTCATAATCTCCCCGAGGCACCGTCATAATATTCAAGGATGTGGGCCAAGTGCAGCATGGAGCTGCCTCAGGGAGATGAAGAGATATATAAAAAATAAAGAAAATAAAAATGTAATAAAACATGTCCCCTCATGTGAATCAGTCACATGGGTAGGAACATGTTATTAATTCAGTTATAAAGCCTTTGTTTTATTTTTATTTGTTTTTGGAAACCTCATCCTGCCCATGGATGAGGTTCCCAAAATATTAGCTTACTTGGTTATTTAATGGCCTTAACAAGCCTTTTAATTGTCGGCGGGCAGCGCGCGACTGCGCGTTGACGTTGCCACGCTCGTCCGATATCAACACGCGTCATTTCACCCGCTCGAGCAGATCAGGCACGTGCCCACCCGCCAAGTGAAAGTTTTTGTCTTTTGACTCCAGTCCTGTTTTGAGTTTGCTGTGGGGTTATTAATAAAAACCTGGATCTGACATCACTGCTTATACAGAGGGAAACAAATCTAAATGCCTTTCTGTTTAGGGATGGGTGGTGAGAGGAGAAATTAGTGCTGTTTAAATTAACCCCCCTCCTGTCCGTAACAGCACATGTTATCCAAAAATAAGCAACAACTCTTTATTTTTTCAAACAAAACACTGCATTTTGCAATTAGAATTTTGTAAGTCCAGGAAAATTGGGTTTGCCCAAATTCAAAATGTGGGTCCCCACAAGCCCACAGCAAGAAATGATGCCATTTTATGTTTTGTGAGGTAACTTTCTCCCTTTCATTTGAATGGCTTTAAAACATATGGAAAACATGACACACAGGTAGGCTGTGCTCCAGTTAGCTGAAAAGTACAAAGTGAATGAGTCAGTGCCACTTAGAGGGCTGATACTTGCCATTACAGAGACATTCATGAGTGTAACAGTTGTCTAGAATTCAAGCATTCCTTACAAATGTGTGCGCAGCAATGTCTGTGCATGGAATGGAGCAGGTCCCTCCTCTCTGGAATCAAGGCTACCCACCTGATAAAGCAAAGGGTGAGGATCGTGGACGAGTTAATGCAATCTGCCAAGTCTATCATACCTTGCATAGTTGATAGCAGGAAAAATACCAAGGAGGTATACCCACCTTTCATACATGCTTACTATGCTTCCACATAAGGCCTGAGATCAATGTCAATATTTTGGCCCTGGCAATTAATATTGAGATACTTTCTCGCAATGCTCTTTCATACATTAGAAGGTGGCTGGCACAATCAGACTGGGCACAGAAAACTGACATATAGCAGTTTAAAGACTAGCTTGCGAAGAGTATAAATTGCATTTAGCTAGCATGCTATTTCTGCTACATCCTGATCTTGAGAGAGGCGATAACAACACAGTTTTAAAAATTTTATTGTTCTTAAGAACAGGACAACACTAATAAAACAACATTGATTACATACCCCTGCTTTCTCTAAGAAGATGGTGGCGATAGTGGAATTTCTCCCCTAATTTCTGTATCCTTCTGGTAATATAAGCTACTAGGTAGGAAATTCCAAGGGCAGGATTTTTCAGTCGTAGTGCGGGGGTGGGCCCGACACAACGACGTGTAAAATGACGCATGATGATGTAGGGTGTGCGTCCCGACATCATTGCACAGTCCCGCGACTGTGTGCGGGTGCGCGCCGGAGTCAGCTGCACCCCCGCCGATATGTAAACGGCCTATTCAGGCCATTAAGAAAGTAATTGATGTCATTAGTAACGCTGCCCGTCCAACCTTACGGTTGTCGGACAGGCAAAAAGGCCAAGCGGCCTTTGCGTTTTTTAGGAAACCTCATCCACGAGCGGGATGAGGCTTCCTAAAGCTTTTATGAAGTAAATAACATTTTCTCCTAAATATAAAAACATGTCCCATCTCATGTGACACAGTCATGTTTAAATAAATTTTTAAACCTTTTATTTCACTTTTTGAACATCGATTCAATCTCCCTGAGGCAGCTCTGTGCCTCCGGGAGATTGCTGTGCTCTTTCATGCGCATGTGCGAAAGAGCACTGATCCCAACTCTCCCTCCTCCCCCCGCCCGCACAGGTAGCGCTGAGTGCTACAGCTCGTGTATTACGCTGGGCGGGCCTTAATTGGCCCGCTCGCGTAAAATGGCGGTGAGGAGCCGATCTCGGGCGGCGAACAGCTCTGCGACCGCCCCCACCCTCTCCCGCTGAGCCCGCCCACCACCTGAAAAATTCAGGTCCATGATTTTGACCCAGGGGTCATGTAGGAACAATGTTGTATGTCCAAGTCAGGACGATAGGGATTCAAAAGGTGATATGGATGTGATGGCCTTTTGTTGATCTTGCTCTGTTCTTTCTTGGTGGCAGAGGAGGTACTGTAAAAGTAAAATGTTCAATTACTGCCCATGATTAGATATGTGTGTATGAAAGAGAAAACCAAGTTTGATAAATCTGTTTGAAGTTTTTAGGTTGTAACTTGCTGGTTGGATAAGGGGAAGCTAGTGCATATCTTTTCATATCATGAAAGTATTCCATATGATTCCACACAAGAGATTATTACAGGTAGAGTGTCTGAACACTGGCAACTTCAGGACCGCGTCTATGCCAGATTTTGGATCTCCCGTTTTTGGGTCGGGCAGTTTGGGCCAGATTGGGTCGGGCGGTTCAGGCCAGGTGGGGTCAAGGGTCACGTGGACCACTCTGAGCTCAGGAAAAGACAGGTGCGTGAAGCCGATAACTAGTCAGCATGCCACTGTGCCAAAGCAGCACCTGGCTGAACAAGCCAGTAAGTAATTTTAATCATCTAATACTAATTAAAATTCATGTATGGCAGCTTAAAAAAAGTCCAGGTTTCGGGCATCACCGGTCTTTGGATAGCTGGATTTGGGACGCTGTACCTGTGCACAAAGTTAGTGCTCGTGGGGTTGGAGGTAATTTATTAACATGGATTGAGGATTGGTTAATGGACGGAAAACAGAGTAGGAATAAACAGGTCATTTTTGGGTAACTAGCTCATTACAAGGACCAGTAATCAGGCCTCATCTAATTACAACCTATATCAATGTCTTATAGGAGGGGACTGAGTGTAATATATCCAGATTTACTGACAATGCAAGGCTAGGTGGGAAAGCAACCTATGAGGAGGCTGCAAGGACACTAAAAAGGGACATTGACCAGATAATGTATTGGGTAAGAAGATGGCAGATGGAGGGAGATGGAGGGGGAAGTGTGAAATCATCCAGTTTGTAGGAAGAATGGAAAAGATAAACATTTTTTAAACGGTGAGAGGCTAGTAAATGTTAGTATTGAAAGGGTCTTGGGTGTCATTGTGAACAAATCACTAAAAGGTAACCTGCAGTTTCAGCAAACAATTAGAATGGCAAACAGCCTTTACTGCAAGGAGGTTGCAGTTTAAGAGTAAGGAAGTGTTGCTGCACTCATATAAGACTCTCCTGAGTACTGGAGTACTGTGTACAGTTTTGGGCTCCTCACCTAAAGAATGATATACTTGCCTTAGAGAGGGTACAACAAATGTTCACTGGGTTGATTCCTGGTACGCAAGTGTTGTCCTATGGGGACAGGTTGAGTAGAATTGGCCTATGTTCTCTGATGTTTAAGAGAATGACAGGTGATCTCATTGAAACATACAAAATTTTTAGCGGGCTTGATTGGGTAGATGCTGAGAGCATGTCTCTGTTGGTTAGAGCTAGGGATCATAGTCTCAGAGAAGGGGCTGGTCATTTAGTACTGAGATGATGAAAAAATATTTCATTTAGAGGGTTGTGAATCTTTGAAATCTTAATGTTCAGTCCTTGAGTATATTCAAGACTGAGATCTTTAGATTTTTGGCCATCAAGATATGAGAGAAAAGCAAGAAAGTGGATGTTATGACCCAGCAATTGGTAAAGTTGAGCTATTTAAAAACCCCAGAGGAAACTTAAACAACTGTCATAACCAATTTTTTTAAGAGGTATGTTTGAGATGCAGCTCTAAATTCAGGAATAAGACCACCAGTACTTGAAAGGTTTTTATATCAAACCACATGAGACATTTATTAATTTACACAAGTTAAATATATACACATGGCTACAAATTACTACTATCATAACTTTTAACAAATTCCCAAACTAAGCTCCATTAAGGCAACAGCACCATAGACCTAACCAGACACCAGGCAAAGAGTTTTCACCTTATGAATTCAAAATGAGGTTCTTCTCACTTTGGTTCCTGTGGAGACTGTTGGGGCTTACAGCTACTTTGATCTTACATTGCCTCAGCTCGGCACACACGAAAACTGCTATCAGTTATATCCAGCACATCTCATTGAATGTAAATTCTCAGTGTATCACCAGCCTCTTTGAACTCCACTTCTTCTAACAATAAAACCCCTTTCATAGTGCCAATTTTATTAGTAATATAAACATATTGTTTGGTCTCTGCTAGCTAGGTGCCAGATTTCACCTCACTTCTTGAATGCTCTATTCAAAAAGTGCAAATGCACTCTACCTCGCTCACATCTCAAAACTAGTACCCCTCAAAGCACCCAGACTAGCTGGCTTTAATCCAGTTAAGACACACCCACAGACTAAACCTCTATCTTTAAAAGAAAAATAACTTTCAGTAATATAGACATTAATAGCTTTATGAAAGTGCAGTTGATGTAAAAGCTTAACCATGATCGTATTGAATGGGGAGCAGGCTGGAGGGGTCATATGCCCAACTCCGGCTCCAATTTCTTATGTTCTTACATTCTTACATGAAGAAAGGTAGAATATTTATGGCCTGTGAACAAACCTTCAGGATATCAACAGTTCATTGTAAAATTAAAACTCCAAATTACTGATAATGTATGAAGTATAGCACACACCATCAGTGAAAGTGCATTTAAACTAGTAAGATTATTCAGAATGCTATTACAGAGATGAAATGTGGAAAATGACAGAAAATTAAAATAAATACTCAATTTATTTCTGATCTGTGGGATTACTGGGAATCTGCTGTATACATGTACATCAGTGTTCAGCACTTAGCTCCCAAGGAGAGCAAATGATGAAAGTAATCCTCACATTTCATTGTACATAGAGTTTTCAAATTGTGCAAAGGCCACAGTTCTTCCTGTAGGTACCATGTATGTAAAACAGTGACATCTTGTGGTAGTCCAATCGTACATTTATAAGACAGCTGTAACAATTAGTTTCACTGTTAATGTGTTATATATATCTGTGGAGAATAGTTCTTCTTCAGATGCTAAATTTGTTTTATTGCAGCCTTGAGTGAGTAATGATATGTTTTTGTCTTGGGTGACATTTATCCCTCAACCAATATCAACTAAAAATACACTGTAATTGGTGATTTATGTCATTGCTTTTTGTAGGACCTTGGTGCGTTCAAATTGGCTGCTGTGTTTCCTTAGATTATAGCAGTGACTATACTTCAAAGTACTTAATTAATCTTTAGTGCTTTTGGGTGCCCCGAGGGCATGAGAGGCACTGCATAAATTATCCAAAATAATTCCCCACTTGTAATGATTAGAAGTAAGAATGCAATGCATTGTACAGGTTATTCCGGATAACTTTAGCCTCACAGAAATGAACAATATTAAACAATATAATAAATTCAAATACAACAGGTCATGAAGAAAGCTCACCATCATCTTTTTAAGGGTAACTGGGATGGACAATAAATGCTGGCTTTGCTAATATTGCCAATACCCACAGAACGTTGTAATTTTTTAAATTGTGAAATTCAGCATGTGACCTTATTTAAATTATTCACTTTAATATCCACTGTAATATTGCTATATTATTGGAAAAGAGTTAGGAACTATATTGTTCTGCACTGGATACTGCAAAGGCTATGGACTCTGATAATATTCCGGCAATAGTACTGAAGGCTTGTGTTCCAGAACCTGCCGTGCCCCTAGCCAAGCTGTTCCAGTACAGCTACAGCACTGGCATCTACCCAGTAATGTGGAAAATTGCCCAGGTGTGTCCTGTTCACAAAATGCAGGACAAATCAAACCCGGCCAATTATTGCCCCATCAGTCTACACACGATCATCAGTAAAGTGATGGAAGGGGTCATCAACAGTACTTTCAATCAGCCCTTGCTTAATAATAACCTGCTCGCTGATGCTCAGTTTGTGTTCTGCCAAGGCCACTCAGCTCCTGACTTCATTACAGCCTTGGTTCAAACATAGACAAAAGAACTGAGCACCAGAGGTGAGATGAGAGTGACTGCTGTTGACATCAAGGCAACTTTTGACCGAGTGTGGCATCAATGAGCCCTAGAAAAACAGGAGTCAATGGGAATCAGTGGGGAAAATCTCCGCTGGTTGGAGTCATACCTAGCACAAAGGATAATGGTTGCAATTATTGGAGGTCAATCATCTCAGTTCCAGGACATCACTGCAGGAGTTCCTCAGGCTAGTGTCCTAGACCCAACCATCTTCAGCTGCTTCATCAATGACCTTCCTTCCATTATAAGGTCAGAAGTGGGGATGTTCATTGATGATTGCATGAAGTTTAGCACCGTTCACGACGCCTCAGACACTGAAGCAGTCCATGTCCAAAAGCAGCAAGACTTGGACAATATTCAGGTTTGGGCTGACAAGTGGCAGGCGACATTCGTGCCACACAAGTGCCAGGCAATGACCATCTCCAACAAGAGAATCTCGCCATCGCCCCTTGACATTCAACGGCATTACCATCGCTGAATCCCCCACCATCAACATCCTGGAGGTTACGATTGACCAGAAACTGAACTGGACTAGCCATATAAATACTGTGGCTACAAGAGCAGGTCAGGGGCTAGGAATCCTGCGGCGAGTAACTCACTTTCTGACACCCCAAAGCCTGTCCACCATCTACAAGGCACAAGTCGGGGGGTGATGGAATACTCTCCACTTGCCTGGATGTGTGCAGCTCCAACAACACTCAGGAAGCTTGATGCCATCAAGGACAAAGAAGCCCGCTTGTTTGGCACCCCAACCATAAACCTTCACTCCATCCACCACCGATGCACAGTGGCAGCAGTGCGTACCATCTACAAGATGCACTGTGGGAACTCAGCAAGCCTCCTTAGACAGCACCTTCCAAACCCACGACCACTACCATCTAGAAGGACAAGGGCAGCAGATACATGGGAACACCACCACTTGAAGTTCCCCTCCAAGCCACACACCATTCTGACTTGGAAATATATCACCGTTTCTTCAATGTAGCTGGGTCAAAATCCTGGAGCTCCCTCCTTAACAGCACTGTGTGTGTACCTACACCACATGGACTGCAGCGATTCAAGAAGGCAGCTCACCACCACCTTCTCAAGAGCAATTAGGGATGGGCAATAAATGCTGGCCTAGCCAGCGGTGCCCACGTCCCATGAATGAATAAAAAAAATGTATAACCCGAATGCCACATCACTCACTATAGCACTACAGTCAGTGTACCAATGCAACAATGTATCACTCCACAACACATGGGGATCTGGAAAAATACTCCAGACGTCAGCTCCAATATTTGCGTCCAATGGTGTGATTATTTTGAACTGGGAACCACAAGACAAAACAAACACAAAATTATTAGGCCACAAAACTATACCTTATCAAATTAAGCACACTGCAAAACAGAGACGTAAGATCACAGCCTGATTTCACGATCCACATCACTTGCCAGGGAGACTCACACTGGTCTCAGAAAATTGGCCCTCAAAAGGATTAAGTCAAGTGGATGGAAAGTTTCTGTAAATGCTTGATTTAGGCCTCAAAATGTGAATAAGAAGTTTCCAGTCCAACATTTGCAGCCCCTGCTAATTTAGTTCTATGGTCTCAAGTCCACTGGAACAGACACCAAGTCGATCAGTCTAAATTCATTGGGAGTGAAATTGTCTTGGGCGTGGAAATTGGAAAGAGGCGATTTGCGAATTCTTAGTCCAACTTACACCCTGGGTCAGGGACAGGCTGCAGTGGAAAAGAAACTTAAGCTGGGTGCAAAAGAAGGCCAGAATTTTCTGTTGGGCATGCGGGGGCGGGCCCTGCACTCCAATGTGTAAAATGACACGCGGTAACGTCAGGCGTGTGTCCCGACGTCACCACGCGTCATTCCGATTTTCGTTCAGCGGGTGTGCACCGGAGTTGGCTGTACGCCCACTGAACAGTCAAAGGCCTGCTAAGGCCATAAATAAACTAATTAATCCAATTGTCAGGGCTGCCCGTCCAACCTTAAGGTTGGCGGGGGGGCAGGTGTAGAGCCCAGGCGGCCTTCGCATTTTTCATGAAACCTCATCCACGGGCGGGATGAGGTTTCATGAAGGGTGTATTAAATTATTAAATAATTTTTAAACATTTGATAAACATGTCCCAGTTCATGCGTTATGCTGTCACAGGAGGGGACATGTGTGAATGATTTTTAACTTTTTTATTTTGATATTTCAACTTGAATATAATCTCCCTGAGGCAACTCTGTGCCTCGGGGAGATTTCTGCGCTCCTTCATGCGCGAAAGAGTGCAGGGCCCGACTCTCCCTCCTCCTCCCATTCGCACAGGTAGAGCTGAGCGCTATCAGGCGCGCGTCATGCTGGGCGGGCCTGCCCACGTAAAATGGTGGCACACAGCCGATCGCGGGCAGTGATCGGCTCTGCGCCCGCCTGACCGTGCCCAACCGGCCTGCCCGACAGGGAGGAAATTCTCCCCCAGGTGGCTGATTTGGCACAGCCCATTTTCCACCGCTGCCCAAGATTAATTTCACCCCCATTTAATAGAAATCCTCTAAAACTCAAGAGATAAAAACATTCATTCCTGGCCATGTGTATTTTTAAAATTATCTTCTGGCACTTGTCCATTTGAAATCAAATGAAAATTAAACATTATAAAATAACATACTGAAGCTTTTGTAAGTGTGAAGCACACAAAGGGTGGCAATGCTGCAAGCACTTGTGCATGTTTGCAATTTTGGACTTTTATGAAAGAGACATTATGGCCGGTTTAATGGAGGCAATGGCCAGAGAGCCTGTGAGAGCCCCTCATCACCTCCTTTCAGGAAAGCCCGCCAAATTAAGTACCAATCAGGCACTGAGCTAGTCAGTGACGTTCATTCCCCAGAACTGAGGGGGTGGAGTTGTGGGGAATCGTGTTCCTGAGAGCTGCCATACAAGTAGGGGTCGCCAGATGTGTACTGCCCACAAGCACCACCAGGGGAGCAGTGGCAACTGCCGATAATGCACCTTCCAGAGACCCAGGGTCGCTGAGGGACGCAGGCACAGGTGAATGATGTGGGAATGGGGGGGTCAAGAGGCGTTGTGGTGGTGGCGGGGGGGCTTCAATCGCAAGGACAGTGGAGTGGCTGTCAGCAGGCGCCCCCTCCCCAATGCCAGATCACTCCATCAGGGTACTGAGTGCCTTTCACCAAGGGAAACCCACCCGCCACCACTTCCCTCGCCCGCCCACCTCCACCCCAGAAAGCTCACAGGAAACCATGACGTGGTTTGCTTTTCGGGCTTCTCGCCTGGAGAGTCCCTTGCCCACTGCTGAGTGAATACCCCTAGCGGTGGGGTGAGGCCCTTAAGGGCCAGATTTTTGCACATGTTTTTTGTCACCTGTATTTTCAGTCAGAAAAATTGTAAGATCACTAATACATTAAAATAAATTGGTAGATAGGAAGAAATAATCTACTGTTGGGTTAATCCATATTGTTGAGACAGTGAAGTAGAATCTACTCCTGCATCTGACTTAGTCATCGGAGTGCCAATTGCTGTTATTGGAAGTAGATGGAGAGGTTTTAATTTTTGAATGTGATATCACTCACCTTGAAAACAAAAAATTCATAACAAATGAAGAAAAGAGACATGAACTTTTATCTTGCAATGGATGACTGATTGCCATTAGCTCTGTGATTATCCTCAAAAACATATATTAACCTGAAGTTGCTTGTTCTTTGAGTTAAATATATATATATATATATGTACCTCTAATGTCACTCTTTATTTCCGAGATATTTTCTAATCTTTTTGGATTTCATTCCTTTTCGTCTTTACAAACTTATTTATTTCCAACAATTTAATTGGCTAATTAATTTTGATTGGAAGTGATTTCCAGTAGACTAGTGACTGCCAGTCAAGCTCCACTGGGGATATCTCAGTGGGCCCTCTCCTATCTCCAAAAGCACTGATTTATTGGGCTGATAAGATAGGAACATAGGAACAGGTGAGCCTGCTCTGCCATTCAGTACGATCATGGCTGATCAAACACTTCAATGCTTCTTACCCACACTATCCCCATAACCCTTTACGTTATTGTTAATCAGAAATCTATCAATCTCTACCTTAAACATTCTCAATCATTGAGCTTCCATGGCCCTCCTGGGTGGAGAATTCCAAAGATTCACAGCCCTCTGAGTAAGGAAATTTCTCCTCATCTCAGTGTTAAGTGGCTTCCCCCTTATTTTGAAATTGTGTCCCCTGGTTCTAGACTTTCCAACCAGGGGAAACATCTTACCTGCATCAACCCTGTCTATTCAAAAGAACAAAGAACAAAGAAAAGTACAGCACAGGAACAGGCCCTTCGGCCCCCCAAGCCTGCGCCGATCATATTGCCTGTCAAACTAAAACATTTTGCTTTAAGTATTTTGAAGGTTTCAATGAGAGCGCCTCCCATCCTTCGAAACTCTAGAGAATACAGGCCTAGTTTCCCCAATTTCTCTTCTTAAGGCAGTCCTCCCATCCCTGGAACAAGTCTGGTGAACCTTTGTTGCATTTCCTCTATGGCAATAATATCCTTTCTGAGGTAAAGGGACCAAAACTGCACAGAGTACTCCAGGTGCGGTCTAACCAAGTTTCTATCCAACTGAAGCAAGACTTCACTACTCCTGTACTCAAATCCTCTTGCAATAAAGACTAACATTCCATTGACCTTCCTAATTGCCTGCTGCACCTGCATGTTAGTTTTCAGTGACTTATGGACAAGGACACCCAGATCCCTTTGTATATTTACACTTTCTAATCCCATACCATTTAGGAAATACTCTGCACATCTGTTCCTTCTACCAAAGTGGATAACCTCACATTTACAGATGTAAGGGTAACAGGTCTATAGTTCCCTGTTTTCTCTCTCCCTCCCTTCTTAAATAGTGGGGTGACATTTGCTATCTTCCAATCTTCAGGAACCATTCTAGAATCTATAGAATTTTGGAAAATGATCACCAATGCATCCACTATATAGCAACCTCCTTCAGCACTCTGGGATGCAGAATATCAGGACCCAGGGACTTATCAACTTTCAGTCCCATTAATTTCTCCAACACAACCTTCTTACTTATACTAATTTCCTTCAACTCCTCGTTCTCCCTAGTCCCTTGGATCTCTAAATCTGGGAGATTTCCTGTATCTTCCTCAGTGAAAATAGACACAAAGTAATCATTTAGCTTCTCTGCCATTTCTCTATTTCTCATTATGAATTCTCCTGACTGCCTGTAATGGACCCACATTTGTCTTAGCCAAACATTTCCTTTTTACATACCTGTAGAATATTTTACAGTCCATTTTTATGTTTTTTGATAGATTGCAATCATATTCTATTCTCCCTTTCTTTACCAGTGTCTTGGTCTTCCTTTGCTGTATTCTACAAAGCTCCCAATCCTCAGGTTTGGCCTTTTGGCCTTTTTGGTTTACTACTACTTCTGGCAACTTTAAAAGAAAAGGCTTATAATCTTATACAATCCTTAACTTCCTTTGTCAGGCACTATTGACTGACTTTTTGGGGGTTTTTTTGCACCTTGAATGAATGTATAGGTGCTGTAAGCTATGTAATAGTTCTTTGAAGACTATACATTGCCTATGTACAGTCATACCTTCTAATGCATTTTCCCAATCCACCTCAGCCAATTTGTCCCTCATGCCTTCATAATTTCCTTTATTTAACTTTAACACCCTTGCTTCAGAGTGAACTACCTCACTTTCAAACATGATGTAAAATTCTATCACACTATGGTCACTCATCCCTAAAGGTTCTTTTACAACAAGATTATTAATTAGCCCTTTTCATTACATAATACTAGATCCAAAATAGCCTGTCCTCTAGTCAGCTGCTCAACATACTGCTCTAGAAAACCATCCCTAGCACACTCCAGAAACTCGTCTTCCACAGCATTAGTGCTCAATTGGTTTAACCAGTCCATATGCAGATTGAAGTCACCCATGATTACCATATAGCCCATGCTACATGCTTCTCTCATCCCCTGATTAATACCATGCCCCACATTAACACTACTGTTCGTTGGATATAAACAATTCCAACCAATGTCTGCTGCCCTTTTCTGTTTCTTAGTTCCACCCAAACAGATTCCACGCATCGTTCTTCCGATCTGAGATCCTCCCTTATTAATGCACTGATCCCATCCCTTATTATCAGCGCAAGTCCACCTCCTTTCCCTTCTTGTCTGTCCTTCCTAAACGCCGAATATCCTTGAATATTCAGTTCCCAGTCTTGGTCACCATGCAGCCATGTCTCCTTAATGGCAATTATATCATACCCATTTACCTCTATTTGTGCCTTTAGATCATCTGCCTTATTGCAAATGCTGCACACATTCAGGTAGAGTGCCCTTAACTTTGTCTTTTTGACATCATTCTGCATTCGAAGCACACTCAATGCTCTGCTTTGTTTCTCCTGCCTTCCAGTCTCACTCCTACTTCCTGTTACCAACTCTACTTTCTTCCAATTTGGGCCACCACTCAGATTCCAACCCCACTGACAAGCTAGTTTAAACCCACCCCAACAGCACTAACAAATCTCCCTGCGAGTATATCAGTCCCAGTGCTGTTAAGATGTAACCCGTCCAGCTTGTACAGGTCCCACCTGCCCCAGGACTGGTCCCGATGCCTCAGAAATCTGATGTCCTCCCTCCTACACCAGTTCTCCAGCCATATATTTAATTGATCAATCCTCCTATTCCTATGCTCACTAGCACGTGGCACTGGGAGTAATCCTGAAATTACTGCTCTTGAGGTCCTATTTTTAAATTTCCTTCCTAACTCCCTGAAATCTGCTTTCAGGACCTTATCTCTCTTCCTACCTATGTCGTTGGTACCAATGTGGACCATGACTTCCAGCTGATCCCTCTCTCCCTGAAGGATGTCCTGCAGCCGCTCCGTGACATCCGTGAGCCTGGTACCAGGGAGGCAACACACCATCCTGGAATCATGTTTACTGCCGCAGAAACGTCTGTCTGATCCCCTGACTATGGAATCCCCTATCACTATCGCCCTTCCATTCTTCTTCCTCCCCCGCGGTACAGCTGAGCCGCCTATGTTGCCACAGGCTTGGCCCTGGCTGCACTCCCCTGAGGAACCATCATCCTCATCAGCATCCGAAATGGAAAACCAATTAGCAAGCAGGATAGGCTCAGGGGACTCCTGCACCACCTGCCTGGTGGTCACCCATTCACTCTCTGGCTCTACGTTTCTGACCTGCAGTGTGACCACCTCAGTAAACCTGCTATCCACGTAGTCCTCTGCCTCGCGGATGCACAACAGTGACTCCAGCCGCCGTTCAACCTCTGAAACCCGGAGCTCAAGCTCGTGCAGCTGATGACACTTCCTATTGATGTGTTTGTCAGGGACACATAGCGCATCCACAACTTCACACATACCACATGATGTACACTCCACTTGGCCGAGCTGACCTGCCGTAACTCTAAAAATTATTTATTACACTTAGAGTAATTACAATGAGTAGAATAAATTACTAGCAACTTAACCTTACTACACTTACGCTAACTTTATCTTACTTTGGTTTACTTTATTTCACTTTGACTTGATTTAACTTTACTTCCCTATTGCTAGTGTTCCTTACTGAAATCCAAGTAGCTACTTCTTTATAAATGATACGCTTTTCTAGTTTTAAGCTATTTAAACACACCCCCAACAGCAGCCTCTCACCAACCAATGAACTTATAGTTTTCCTGTGATGCCACTGCTGGATTTTTTTTTCAAACTCAGCCCACTGCCCGAGTAGAGGTGTCCCTCACAGGTCCAGCGGTCTCTGCTCCCAGAAGATGAGTGAAGGCCCCGAGCATCGCCCTCTATTTATCCACTGCCCGAGTAGAGGTGTCCCTCACAGGTCCAGCGGTCTCTGCTCCCAGAAGATGAGTGAAGGCCCCGAGCATCGCCCTCTATTTATCCACTGCCTGAGTAGAGGTGTCCCTCACAGGTCCAGCGGTCTCTGCTCCCAGAAGATGAGTGAAGGCCCCGAGCATCGCCCTCTATTTATCCACTACCCGAGTAGAGGCGGCCCTCACAGGTCCAGCTGTCTTCACTCCTGGAAGATGGTAATTATTCCAAATAACTTTCTGATTCTCACCCTGGGGACACATTAGGAAAACAGTCTGAGCTAAAGAATAAATAAACCATCTTAAACATGTCACCTCTGATCTAGAATATTGTGCAAATTGCCAGAGAAAGTACGCTTCCAGGAACAGATTGATAGTTTGCTCACCATCTTAAAAGTTAACTTTAGACTTGGATATGTGAAGAATCTGCAGTTCTTCTAGTTTCCTCTTTGAAATGGAGACTCTAATAAGGGCGAGAGTCTAATGGGGGAAAGATTCTGTACAGAAATGTAAATGTAAGAAGAACAAATATGATAGTCTTCTAATATGCCAACCTTACAACAATACTGAAGCAGAAATTGAGCAACAAATTATAAAAACACACCATTTAATTATGGGGCTGATGTCATGATGGAATGCTGGGACTCACTGTTACCCCATCATCATAGACTCATGGGGCTGCATCTCCTGGTTGGCAAGTGGGGGCGGGGCCCGCTCGCCGACGTGCAAAATGACGCAGGATGACGTCGGGTGGGTGTCCCGACATCACCCCGCGTCATTTAGATTTTCAGTTCAGTGGGCGCGCAGCTGAGTCGGCTGTGCGCCTGCCGAACTGTCAACGGCCACTTAAAGCCTTTAAAAAAGTAATTAAGCCAGTTAATGGTCCTGCCTGTCCAACCTTAAGGTTGGCGGGAGGCGAGGAGGCCAGGCGGCCTTTAGAAAAAACATGAAACCTCATCCACGGGCGGGGTGAGGTTTCATGAGGGCTTTAAAATGTTTATGAAATGTTGAAATAAAAGAAATTGACATGTCCCAGCTCATATGACAATGTCACATGAGGGGACATGTCAGGAATTTTTTTTTCCAGACTTCCATAAATTTTTAAAACTTCCAGCGATCTCCCTGAGGCAGCACTTTGCCTCAGGGAGATCTGTACGCTCTTTCGCACACATGCGCAAAAGAACGCACTCCCAGCTCAGGGAATCCCACCCTCCCTTCCACACAGGGAGCGCTTAGCGCTTCCAAGCAGACGTCATGCTGGGCGGGCCTTAATTGGCCCACTCACATAAAATGGCAGCGCGCCCCTGACTGAGGGGGCACTGATCAAGAACCCGCCTGCCCACTCCAGCACATCCCCCCAACAGGGGGAAAATGTTGCCCATTGACATTTACAGCACAGAAGGAGGCCATTTGGCCTATCATATCCCTGCCGGTCAACAAAGATCTGACTACGCTAATTCCATTTTCCAGCGCTTGTCCCATAGCCCCGGAGGCTATGGCAATGCAAGTGAATATCTAAATACTTCTTAAATGTTACAAGAGCTTCTGACTCAACCACTCTTTCAGGCAGTGAGTTCCTTTTCAGGTCAAATACTTTTCATCAATAGTGGAAGATGTTACAAATGAACAGCGCTTAAGTACGAACCAAAAAAAGGTCAGGGGTGGGGCAGTGGGGGCAAAGAAAGAATAAAAGGGTAAGGTCTGTGATCGGGTGGAGGGCTGAAGTGATTAAATTATACTAACGATGGACTTGAGAAGATTTTAGCATCTAATTACAATACATAATGGAACTCCTTCCCGAATTCTGCTTGTGCTTGTGACCTAAATTCCAGAATACTAATAAATGGATGTTTGCACATTGCATGGAAGCAAGATAGAGATGCTATCAGCCATGTTCAAGAACTAAGTGCTGAAAATATCTTCTCTGGAGGGTATTCCCTGTAGATGCATTGCCCATTACTTTTCATTACGCAGTGAGCAAGGCTCAATCTGTCCACTCTGTGCAGTGTGCCCACAACTTTCTGATATACACTGGCACCAGGCAAATTTCTCTGGAGCCAGCGTGCGCTTGGGAAAATTATACCACGTCTACATGAACTGGCCAAGCTTCCATGACATTGCTGAAGGTAATTGAGAAAAAATAGCTCCAAAGATTCTGAACAAATATGAAATTTAAAGGCAGAAACTGCAGCAGGATGGGAGACATTCACAGGTGTTGGTACTAAATGCCAAGCTGCTAGGAGATCAAGAAGGAACTTGCCACAATACTACCTTCTGGATGGATGGCTGAATTGTGAATTTTTAATAGGGATAAGTAGAAACTTCCCAATGTGAATGTTGAAACATTGACAGAATTGTTAAAGATGGTGACAGCAGAACGTTAAAATTTTGGGCAAAAAGGAATATATGATATGTATAAAATCACACTTGCTTTCCCTTCTTTCGTGAAAAAGAGAAAGAATCGTAGCTTTTAATTTTTCTGTGTTTCAAATGGTCTTAAATATTACTACATTTCTGGGTACCTCTGAAAGCCCCCCTGTTCTAATTTCTAAAAGATAGTGTCAATTATCCAAAGGAAAGTGGGACTCTTATTGTAGAAAATGTGTTGGTATACAGCATTGGTAATATTCCCCTCTTAATTCAAATGGAGAAACATTGAGAAACCTGCTGACAGAGAGGAATCTGATAACTTTAGGGACCCTGTAGGATTGCCTGTGGATCCCAGCAGGATGTACAAAAGACACACTTAAATTTACCTCAGAAACATTTTAAAATCCTATGGAATTTTAAAATGTACTTGAGAAGTTTGAGGTATCTATATTCTAATATATAAAGGAAATTTGTCCTGAATTCTTCTCATGTTAGTGACCTGAATTGAGGGATACTAATATAGTAACACATTTGCATATTGTACAGAAGCAAGATAGGGTAGCTATCAGCTATGAACAAGAACAAGCTGCTGAAAATGCCTAGTCTGGAGGATGTTTTCTGACAGACACAATTTGCATAAAAGATTGGGTTGAGGTAATTAGTTTAGGATGTTTTCATTAGTAAAGCTAATCTGAAATGTTCTAAAACTAAAATATAAAAGAGAACAGATCGTTGTTATAATTTTAATAACTACAAATGTCTTTCACTACTATGTCTAATCAATATGTAAAATGCATTGGATAGTATTCCTAATTAGAACAAATAGCATTATGTCAAAATGAAGACTACCATTTTTATAAAAATCCCAAATCTTTTCTTTATAAGGATGATTGTGATTACTACTTAGTCCAAACGTGGCCCAGTTTCCCCAAATTCCACCATTAGCAATTTCTGTGTTATCTTGGAAATCATTATTTCATTTTTTTTTCTTAGACTGATGCCAATATTCTTGTGCAACACATTTGCACAGTTGAGGAATATGGTAGAAAGTAGCTCTACTCATTTTGATAGCTTAATTTGGCTTTCGCTCAAAGAAATCAGAGGCTGTGCTCCCTTGGAAGGAACATGAATACGATTCTAAGTTAAAATCCCTAGATAATATAAAAATAGATGCGACTTAACAAATTAGGTAATTGTATTTTTAAAGAATCATTGATTGTCTGGGGGTCTGGGGCCCAGGTGCTGAAAAATAGTGAATCACCAATTTCAAACCACTTAATGGGTCAATAAAATGTTCATGGATTATTACTTAATATATCATTACATCACATCCATTAAAGGTTTTACATGTTATAGAGATCTTGTTTTAACTTTTTTACATTTTTTTCACTGGAATGGTTTATAAAATTAAAATAGTTATTAAACTATCACAGAACAATAGATTAATAATGTGGATAAAACATAGTGGCCCAATGAGCATGTCTAATTACATAATGGTAAATAACAGCTATTCCAAATGTACACTCCTAATGTGGAACCTTGCCACCAGGATCATATATTAGGATACGATGGATGTGATCCCATTATTTCTCATACACGGTGAATATTAAATTGTGAGGGACAAACCTGTTTGTGCTTCTCATGGATGAAGGAGTGCAGGTAAAATTAGCCCTATGATATAAGTATATGAAGACTCGAGATATGCCTCATTTCCTACTCATGATTTGGGCAATAACTCCCAACAATGGGTTTCCATATTAGACAATCCGATGACACTGCTCTTTCTAAACCAATATACAGCTGTGCTTATTTTCCAAAAATGTCCCAGAAAGGTTTAAAAATCCCCAATTTCTTCAGAATACTTGAGGAGGGTTTTTCTCTCATGGAATTCAGTGCTATGTTGTTGATTACTGGTTTGAGACATGGCACCTTATCAGAACCAGGCCACAGGTACAGATTGAGGTTAGGACGAAGAAAAATTAGGCAGACTTCATGCTCCTGATCACCACCCAGTGATTCCCTACTGAAAACCGACATGATTCTTTTGTGGATGTTGAGTGAGGAGGAGCACAGGATCCAGCTGTGATGCCCTCTGCAGTCAAATATCCTGCCAATCCTCACGGTGTAGGCTCAGAAATAAAGAACTGAAACTTGAATGAAGTACTTCAGTTCTGAAGCTGCCTGTGCCACTGTTCCCTAGTGAGATTCAGGAGAGAAAAGGTAAGAACACGGCAGAGGGGGATTGGGGGTGGGGGGTGGGCGGGTGGGGGCTGGGGGGGTGGTTGGGAGAGGTGTGTCGGTGGGTGGGGGGTGGCGGTGGTGGAGGTGGGGGGAAAGGCAGCAGGTTTCACAGGTCCTCATTATGAATACCATCATCTAGTCATTAGATATGTATTTGAGTGGTTATTAATTTTCACAAATAAACTTAAGCAAGCCATTATGGACATTACATTCACAACGACTGATAAAACAGAGTTTTCTTCACTATTTCCTTTTATTTAAAATCATGAATTTGTTTTAATTTTAAAGTAAATTTTGAAACACATTCGAATTTCAATTAAACAAGGCAAAATAAATATAAATATCACATCTATGAAGAAATTAGATATTCATGTTGATACAGGTCTTAAAATTATCTTGATATTGCTAAAGCTCAGAACTTAATCAAAAATAATTGACAATTATAACATTAAAACTGTACGCAGCTTATGGTGTAATTTTCACTTTTGTTATTTTCTAATTAATACATTCCAGAGATTTATGAGATGTATCAAGCAAATTACTTTATTGCTGAAGGGGATTGAATTTAATTGAGTTTAGCACTAAAAAGAAATGCCCTAGTTTTTCCACCAAAGATAGCATTGTAATAGAAGGTGAGAGTCTACAACCTGGTGAGTTTGGCCACTGTTTTAACCTGGAACGCAGCTTAAGTGGGCAGTGTCATATCTCAGGTTAAAAGAACAACACTCAAAGTCACAGATTTAATTGCAAGAACAACATCATTTAACCTGCCATACTGGCTAACTCCCTAACATGCGCTACCTGACCTTCAACCCTCAGGTCAGTGATCCCATACATTGTATAGAGTGTACCTTACAGCGTCTTACCCAAGTACCGTATAGTATCTAATACTCAAGTTCACACACACAAAATCAGGTATCATCATGACATCCATCTCTTTTTAAACCAAAAACATGCCTATGATTTTTCTGCTTGGTGTATGTAACTTAATCTTCATCCATTACTAAACATATTGCAATGAATTTTGCAAACAAACTTAACAAATCATTATTTCCCTAACTCACTGAGTAAATGAATTTCTTAAATTACAGATGTCAGGTAAGTTCAGTGCATCACAATCCAATATAGTTTCAGTCTTTTGTTCAGCATTTCACTTTCTGGAATTGTTATTTTTCTTTCACTATTTAACTGTGGCATCCCTGTGATTATCATCAGTATGTAATATGATGCTCCTCAATGATCCAATCCAATTAGTTTCTTGTGTACTTACAAGCATCATAAGCAAGAACTTCAAAATCACAAGGATAGCGTTTGGCATATACCCTTTTGTTTTGAACATAATCACAACACACAGATTTTCACACCTGGGCACGTGCTTTGTGTCAAGATTTGCTGTTTTTGAACTTAAATTCACATTGTTTTAAATCACAAATCATTTCTCCGAACTGATTTCCATTTTCATGTTCTGTCGCTAAATCACACATTATATCGCTTTGGTGATCTCCTCTTGCACCGTGGACCGCCTGCTGTCTAAGGAACTCTGGTCGTCGCGTCAGTGTTAGGAAGTGTCTGTCGTCCCCTCTGGAACCAATGTTATTCCGTCTGGATAGCAAGTTGGCTGCCTGCGATCAGCATCACTGCCTTGAACATTTGGATTGCTGGATGTCAGTTTTGCCTCTGCTGGTTCATCTGCTGCTGTGCCTTTGTCACATGGTAATTTTTGACACATGAAGAATTTTTGACATACCAGTAGTCCTTCTGGGGACTGCACAATCACACTGGCCAGAACCTTCTGTCCCCACAGGAGACGAGGATGGAGGCGGCAGGGCCTGAAAATTTGGCGGGTTGGCATCAGGACCAACACCGGACGCCTTCCCACCTTCACCAGGAGCATGTTCTGGGAGGGGAGGCCCAGAGTTGACCTTCCTGCCATGCCTCCACTTGAGTCACTTAAGTGGCCAGTTAACGACCACCTAAGGGCCTCTTCCCACCTCCGCTGTAACTTCCCAGCTCCAGGCCTGGTAAAACTGTGCGAGCTGTATGTCAGCTGGGGGTGGGACGGGAGTGTGGTGGTGGGCCCTCGATCTGCACTAATCTGTGCATGATCGAGGGCATGGACATGGGACAGGGGGATGCCCGCTTACCTGCCCTTGCTGCCAACTTCCATAGTCCCCCTCTTCCCATGACCCCCCATCCCATGATGCCTCACTCTCCCAACAGCACTTACCTTTTTCCTGGGTCACTCCATGATCCTGGGACTCCGGGGGCTGGGGAGTGTTGTTCCAGGTGCTGCCGAGTGCAAGAGCTGCCATCCTCTGATTGGCGGACAATATGTCATCTTCCGGGGCCTTCAGTCGGGATGAAGGCCCATTGCCATCCACTTAATTGCCTGAGGGGCAGAAGATATGAGGGGCCTTCCTCCTCAGAGTCAGCATGGGTGTCTCACTAGAGGTAACGGGTGAGACACGGGCTGAGAATGGAAGATTCCACTCCCTGTTTCCCTTCTTGGCAATGACAATGTAAGTCTGAGGTAAAATGCTGCATCCACCTTACTTAGACTTTCCTGTCTCAGCAGTACTTTATCACCTGGCATCACATCAGACTGCAGCTCCTCTTCTGTGGTCTGCATAAACCTTTTTCTCTGCATCATGATCTCAAACCTCTTGACCAACATTGATGCCCCCCAGCTCTGGCATCTTGGTGTGCATTTTGTGCCCAAATAGCAGCTCAGCCGGACTCTTTCCTGTTGTAGTGTGTGGAGTTGCTCTATACATGGCCACATATGAGAGCAATGTCTCCTTCCAAACTTTGCCTTCAGCCTGAGCAATCCTCATCTACTTTTCCAAGGATTGGTTTTGTCGTTCCACTTCCCCATTTTCCTGTGATCATTTAGGGATCACTCTGTGTTGGTGAGTGCCTGTGACTTGTGTGTAATCTGCAAAGGTCTGTGAGATGATTTGTGGCCCACTGTCTGAATACAGGGTGACTGGTAGATCGTGCCTTGCAAATATTTCAGTCAACGTAGACCCTGTTTTCTCTACTGTTGTAGACTTCATTACAACATACCCATAGTAACGGTTCGTGGATGACACGGAAATTGGCAGGGTGGTAAATAGTGAGGTCGATAGCCGTAAACTGCAGGAGGATATCAATGGACTGGTCAGGTGAGCAGAGCAGTGGCAAATGGAATTCAACCTCGAAAAGTGTGAGGTAATGTACTTGGAAAAGGCTAACAAAACAAGGGTTTTCACTATGAATGGTAGGACCCTGTAAAGTACTGAAGATCAGAGGGACCTTGGTGTGCATATCCACAGATCCTTGAAGGTAGCAGGACAGGTAGATAAGGTAGTTAAGAAGGCATATGGGATACTTGCCTTTATTAGCCGAGGCGTAGAATATAAGAGCAGGGAGGTTATGCTGGAACTGTATAAAACGCTGGTTAGGCCACAACTGGAGTACTGTGTGCAATTCTGGTTATCACATTACAAGAAGGATGTGCGTGCACTGGAGAGGGTGTGGGGGAGATTTACCAGGATGCTGCCTGAGCTGGAGGGTCTGAGCTATGAGGAAAGATTGGTTAGGCTTGGGTTGTTTTCCTTGGAGCAGCAAAGGCTGGGACGGGATCTGATAGAGGTATATAAGATTATGAGGGGCATAGATAGGGTGGATAGGAAGGCACTTTTTCCATTAATAGAGGGGTCAATCACCAGGGGGCATAGATTTAAGGTGAGAGATAGAAGGCTAAGAGGGGAATGGAGGAGAAACTTTTTCACCCAGAGGGTGTTGGGAGTGTGGAATTCACTGCCTGAAAGGGTGGTTGAATCAGAAACTCTCGTAACATTTAAGAAGTACTTAGATATTCACTTGCATTGCCATAGCCTCCAGGGCTATGGGTCAAGCCCTGGAAAATGAGATTAGTGTAATCAGATCTTTGTTGACCGGCGCAGAAACGAATAATGACTACAACTTGTTCATATGTGACCTCAACTTTTGTCCTGCCAATGGCAGAGGTGGGACCAATTTTCACATTGTGGAATTTCCCACCCGCTGTTTCCAATTAACTGCTACTTTAAAATGTCATCCAACGTTAAATCACTACCTTGTTCTGGCAGCTTATGCCTCTATCTACCCGACTTGTTGGACCACCTGATCCATTACCTGGTTATTCAAATCCATAGTAACGTAATTGCATCCATCTGATGCCTGCTTCAAACGGGTCACAAATTAGGCTACTCTTTCTGTCTCATCTGATGGAAAACATGCCTTTGGAATGTGGCATTTGGCGTCACCACTTAATGGTCCTTCAAAGCTTTCACTACACATTCATAATCTGCTTTTCTTTCCCGTGTCAGGCAACACCTTGAAAGTCTCCCTCTCCAAAGCGCCCACGTTGAACAATAAGGCCCGTGGGCTTGCCTCCAGCCAGCTTTACCTTTGAGTTGTTTGTTCTTGGAATGGGGCGCTTGTCTAGTTTTGCTGCCTTGTTCACAGTCAATTTATAGTCCCCACAAATGCATATGGTTTGGTCAGGCTTAACCACTGGAGCTATGGGTGCTGCCCATTCCGAGAATTGGACAGGTAGGATGATACCCAGCTTTTCTAATAGTCACAGTTCTGCATCCACCGTCTCCTTCAACGCATAAGGCCCAGGTCCGGTCTTAAAAAAATGTGGTGTCGCCTGAGGATCCACGTACATTTTGTTCTGTGCGCCTTTTAACTTCCCTAATTCAGCCCAAAATACACTGTCATATTTCCTTAGCAGTTCAGGAACTCCTCCTGTTTTCAGGTGAAATATCTCAGGCCAGACAGGCTTTATCTTCTGTCTCGGCTTAAAAGAATGGGTCCTTCTCATTTCACTATTATCACAGGCAGCCGGTCTGTCTGCTGCCTGTAAGACACTGGTACTGTGGCGATGCCCTTTACCTGAATAGATTCTCCAGTGTATGTCTTTAATTTAGCAGTTGTCTGCTCCAGGTTTATTGGCTGTCTACCTTCATTAAGGTATTTGAAAGTGTGCTCTCCCACCACTGCAGTTGAGGCACCGTATCCACCTCCATTATTAGTGACTTCTCATTAACTTGGATTGTGACAGTGATTGGTTTGGTTTTTACAGCGGTTATGTTATACAGGGAATAAATACCGGTGTCGGCAGCTTCAGGTTCTACAGTATTTTTAAATTCAGTCATGTTGGTTTGCTGCTTTATGGGCTGTTTCAACTTTTCCCTGAATTGCTTTACTATGTGACCATTCTTATGACAGTAATGGCATTCTGCCTCCTGGAATTTACAGGTGTCTGGTCCATTGTTACTTCCACATCTAGAACAACTTAATCTTGGAATCGCTGCTGAAGTGTTTCTACTAGACCTTTTCATGTTTCTAACAGCAGACATTGCCTCTCGCTTCAATGCTGTGTCTCTGGTTTTTGTGCCATGCTCAGCGGTAGGTTCCCACCCCACAGGAAGAATGGCGCCACGTTGAGTGTGTTGCAAAGCCTGTGAGTCTCTCGCAGCACTTTCCATGGCACAAGAGATTTCTAGGGCGTGCTTAAAGTCAACGTCGACCTTGGTGAGTAAATAGCGCTGTATGGCATCGCCCTGAACGCCACAAACTAATCGGTCCCGCAGTGTATCATTTAATGTGTCCCAAAGTCACAGTGTTCTGTCAACTGCTTCAGGTTCACTACATAGGTTGCGATGGACTCTCTCGGGGCCCCAACTCTGGAATTAAATTTAAAACGCTGAATTATCACGGATGGCTTCAGCTGGAAGTGCGTTTTCACGAGGTCTTATATTGACCAGCATAGGACTTAGAATTGGACATGCTCAGAGCCGTCAGGTTGAGAATGAGATTGTATTTCTTACTGCCACATACACTCAAAAGGATGTCTTTCTGCTTTCCCTCCGCTCTAATTTCGTTTGCTACAAAATAAAATCCGAGCGTTCTACATACTGGCTCCAGTCGTCCATAGCTGCATCATAAGGATCGATTCTGCTGAAGAGCGACGTGACTGATGAGTAGTCTTTTCCTTTTCTTCAGATTCGACGTACTCACGGTAAGAAGCTGAGGTGCAGTGTCGGAGCTATTTTACCCTTGTCGCCAAATGTAATGACTTGTCGGAGTGGACAAGTTTCAACAAGAAACAGATAAGCTTTATCACAGAGAGCTTTTCAGGTGCTACGTGCTCGATCAGGACTCTCATCAGGAAGCCCCATCCCCCCCCGCCCCCTGGATTGCCCGCGCTCAGAGCTCATTGGTCAGAGCCTCCCAGAACATCACATAACTCCTGATAGACAGCAGGAGAGGCTAAACCTTCAGTTAGTACAGGCCCGATTCTGCTTTAACTGGTGGTTCTAAATGGTTTGTGCTTCTCCATGTTCAAGTTACATTGGAGTCCAAATTATGTCACCAGAACCTAATATTTCAATATGGTGACCCCTAGATATTTTACCTGCGGAAGGGGGAGGCCCACTCTGAGCAGCTTTTACTGGGCGAACTGGCATTGGACAAGGTGGAGGGATCCTCCTTTGAGGGTTCCCTGTGTCCATCAGCGGTAAAACCCACCAAGTTGGTATGCTCCCTTAACCCTCAGCACCCCACCCCACAGCTTCTCAAACTCAGCCCCCCCCTGCCAGCCAATCCCCATCGATACCATGGACATACCTTCAATCTGGCCTCTGTAAACCCCGCTTCTTTGGGGATTGGCTGTAATCCCTGTTGCAATACACCTTTAAGGATTAGGAGCATGACATCACTAGAAAGGAAGTGTGCCAAGAGATTCAGTTTTAGTTTCACTGACCGGAATTTTCCAGCCCTCCCGTGGGAAGCTTCCCCCATGGTGGGGCCAGCGAGCCATTGAAATCTCCAATCACATTGGCTGGAAGGGAATATCCCGCCAACATGAGGGGCTGAGAAATTCCAGCCACTTTTGCTTGCAACAGAGCACACACACAGACAGCTCTGCTGCTGGTACCTTCAAGTTTTCTGAACAGGTACAACCATTTTCATGTGCCTAGTCTAAATAAACGGACCCACAACGTGTTTACCCAATTCCTTATGAGTGACTGGTGCCTTTATATCATTATAAAAACACAACAGTCCCAGCAGTAGCCACCGCTCAAACCTTGGCCACGATTGGCCTGCAGCTCTCTAAGGCGGGACCTCCTCCCCAGCTGGGGGCCGATGTCTTGCCCTGAGCCAAGTAACACCCCACTGAGCATAAAATGGCTGCTGGTCAGCCAGTTTTTTTGTGGAAGGCTCCCGACCAACGTTTTAGTTGGGGAGGAGGGGGCACGGAGAACATGTAAAATACAGCCTAAAGTTCCTCCACCACTTGTACAACTTGAAAATGAGCTCCTGCGAACAATTACCAGAGTGATTCTAACCCTGCTCACCCTACAGGTACGGTATGAGGTAGATGAGGCATTAAAATGCTCCCAGAAACCCAAAAGTTGAAAGCATAGGAATGTTGATAGTCTGCCAAGATGCCATTTTCCATCTGTGAACTTGAATAGTGTTATGGCCTCATGAGGAAGGGTAAAAATGACTTCCCTATTCTACCGCTCCAGGTCTGACTGTAACATGCTTTTTTGTGAATTTAGAGAAGATGTGTTTTGCCAATACTGCAGTAGTCCCACTATTTACCATTTCAGAGTATAAGGAATTAGTCAGACAAGTTTTCTGAGTTTAAGCGAAGAACAATATAAGTTTATTGAAACAATTTCCCGAATTTTTTTTAAAATGAGGTAAATCGCAACCACAATATGTCACACGCATTTCCTGGGCCCACATACATACACTAGTACAGATGGTAGAATAAGAGGTCAGGCTTAAAGATTTTTTACAGTTTGTGAAGAAGATAAACAAAGGAGTATGTGGCTAGTTGTCCTTTGGCTGGTCTCGATGTGGTGACATTGTGGCCGTTTAGTTCGGTTGTCTTCCTGGGTGTAGTTGTATGGTGCAGGTTTCCATGTTTTATTCCCAAAAGATTGCCATTTGCGATAGATATCTCTTCTCAGGATGGTTACTTTGCAAAACGAATTTTTTTTTAAAATCCTGTGCAATACTTTTGAGAGAGAGAGAGAGAGATACAGCTTCTTTGCAGCCTTGCAGTAAAGCATTCTAACGTCTGACCGCTGATCTCTCTGGCTTGGCAAACAGTTCTTAAAGATCTGCTGGCTGTATATTCCAGAGGAATACGATTAATACATGGACGGAATTTTACAGCCCCATCACGGTGGGGGAGGGGCTGTAAAATGCAGCGAGCCATTTCATTGGCTTCGGCGAGACCGTAAAATTCCACCAGTGTAAAATTCTGCTCCATTCCGGCTGCTGCCATTGCTTTTAGGACAGGCAATTTCATTTTTAATGTCTCATCTCTGAAACTGTTTAAAAGTTTCAGGATAGTGTAAAAGCCAACAGGCGAGGGGATCTTTCATGCTCCCCAAGGCGTTTGAGTGTCTGTTTCTTTTTATCCCACTTGGGTGGAATGCAAGTTTATACATTGTAGTTGGCTGGCGGTCCTCCATTGTCTTAATAAGATTACAATTTTTTTAAAAATCCAGCCAGAAAAAGAAGAATTAAAATTGTATTTTCAAAATAATAACCTCTTAACAATAATGAAGAGCCAACAGGCTTTTAATCCTGGGAGAAATTCCTGCGCATCTGATCTTGTCCTCATCCAAGGGCATCTACCAGCATGGATCACTGAATAGCAATGGGAAGGGAGAAACCCTAGTTGATCTTCTTTCTCCCTCTCAAGGATGCTGGAGCTAAATGTGGTCCCCATTTCTGCCACCCTTGCTGAGCTTGTAATTCCCCCATTAAGTGAGTTCACTGAAGGGGAGCTGTATTGGGAAGTTTGGATGCTTTTCCACAAAGAAAAGGAGGAAAAATAAGAGTTATTTAGAACACACTGGATTGTCCTCTACTAGCTGGTCATTGATTGGCATTGGCAGAGGCTTGATACCATACTTTCCTGACTCATGAATTATACTGAGCACAAAATAGTACCCCCTCCTCTAAAATACAGGGCGTGCACAGGTGTCGAGTATAGTAAGAAACATGTATAAGATTTGCAAGTAATATAAATGAATAAAAGGGTAGGTGGTGTCTGGACGAAGGCTGCCATTGTCTTGTAGTGTTGTGTAATGTTGGGTCTTACGGTCCAGTAACTTGACATCCATTTACTGCGCAGGTTTTATGTTCAGCGTTGAGAGTACTTTGTGAAATGTTGAAGAGGCCACATATCACTTGTTAGAACTTATGTGGACAAAACAATTATGTCAAACTCTCTATAGAGCATGAAATATATTAAAGACTTGTGAAACAGACTGCCAGCCGGTCAAGGGGTTAAAAAAATTGCGACAAAAGAATCTATCTGTTAAGCACATATTTGCGAGGAGCACAGCTGTACATAGAATCAGTACATTAACTTGCAGTGATGCTCCTATTTCTTTGTTGTGTGATAAAACCCTTCTGTGTTTCTTTGCAATTAGAAATGACCTTTCACACAGCTCCCTTTCAGATTCAGATGTGCAAGCAGTCTGTTGCTGGGGACAGTGACAAATGAAGTCTTTAGGGAATTCCTTGCCATTTTTCAGTGCTAATCTGAAACCCTCTGTGTTGCTTGCACTAAGATTCGACATGCTTCATCACTGTATTAGCTGCAAGAAAAAAGTCAGGCAGCTCCAGAGCAAAATTCTACAAAAGGGTCAGTAGCATTTTTTAATTCGGAGCAATCAATAATGCTCATGTGAACCGATTTATGTGTAATACAAAAGAGCAAATTGTATGTACATGACAAATCTCTACATCATAATTCAAATTCTATACTAATGCAACTAGGTATAAAATAATTTAAATTATGGCGCTCAAACATTTTGAGGAATCTTGCCATCTGAAAGGGCTAGGGCGATTGTCTTGCTTCGAGCCATTTAAAGATAGAGAGACTTGCATTTATATAGCGCCTTTCAACACCATGGGATGTCCCAAATCACCTAACAGAGTTTTTATAAAACATTCCTGTATCCTATTTCATATAAATTGTGTCACTCTACTTAAGGAAAAATTATAGCCACACTTAGGGCTCATTCCAGAAAGTCTATATTTTGTGCATCACCAAAGCGATCATTTGTTCCAATTTCTTCACCTTCTGGCACATTCCAGCTTGAACTTAGTATTGAATAGTCCCTGTTTCCTTTCTGCCTATAGCCTATGGCAATTACATTTGTGAGATTAACAGGGCACCAATAATTCCAACAATCACCATCTGCAAAAAGCATAGAAACTAGTCATTATAGTTCACTGAAAATTTAAGTAAACTGAAGGATTTAGAAGTTGTAGCTGAAAATTGAGATAAGCAAATTAAGTGCTAACAGAAATCTTAACTAACTCTTTCCTGGTTGCTCAATCAGGCTGAATGAGACGGTGCATAATTTCAGTGCTCTGTTTAACCTTGAACTAAGCCTCAGACCCTACAACCAGTCCATTATCAACAGTGCTTATTTCTGCCTTTCCAGTAGTGTCTGCCTCTGAATCTAACTCATCCCCACTACCACTCAAACTCTCAACCATACTTTTGTCACCTCCAGGCTTGATCTAGCCAACATTCTTCTTGTTGAGGGCTCCAAGCTCGATCCTTCATAAGCTTTCAGCCAGAATTCTACCACCCAGTTCCTAACTCGTACAAATTCCTAATCACTTACAATTTTTGTCCTTGCCCATATTCATGGATCTCTAGGTCCCCAATTTATTAATTTCAAAAATCTTGCCCTTGACTACAAAACTTACCTTACTCAATTTAACTGCTGCACCGCTCTTTAGACCAATCTCCCAACTGACATCCTCTTCTCCATCTTGTGTTCCTTTCCTCTTACATCCCATCATCAGTGGCAAAGCCTTCAACCAGCAGGACACTATGTCCGAAATGCTCCTCAGACCACTCGCACTTTTGTTCATCCCTCCCCACCTTTAAAACTATCTCTTCAACCTTACCCTCTGTCGCCTTCCCCAAGTCTCCTCTCAGTTCCTGACTTGTACCTGGGGAATTTTCCTTTTCCCCTCTTTCTAAGTCATCATGGGCTTGACATGGATTTCAACTTATATTCAGCCTCATGAAGGAGCCAGAAATGTGAGCAGCTCAATTCTACTTGCAGAACTTCATCTGAAGAACACACCACAGAAAAACCTAATAGCGTATAACTCATTTAATTTATTCTTCATTCTGACTTTAGTGAATTTGTTTTCTGTGAAGCAAAGCAGGCAATCTATCTTTCCCCTCAGACTCAAGCTGCAGCAGATCCTGAGTTTATGAAACCTGTGCAGGCGCCTTTCCTCACCAACACTGATAGGAAATAGGAAAGAAAATGGGGAGAATTTCCCCCATGTCGGGTGGGCCATGCGGGCACTGGCGGGCACGGACCCGATTGCTGCCTGTGATCGGGTCCACGCCGCCATTTTATGCAGGCGAGCCAATTAAGGCCCACCCAGCGTACTTTGCAACTCGTGTGAATAGCGGGAGTAGATGGGCGGCGGCGGGTGCGCTCAGATTGCCGGGTCCAATGGCGACCCAGTGGCCTGTTTAAATGAAGGCCTGGCAGCCTTTGCAAGGCTGCTCACAATGGCCGGGAGAAGAGCACATCAGAGGGGCAATGTGCCCAATGCAAGTCCGGAGGGCAGGCCATCGGGGCAGACCAGGCCAGAAGGCAGGCCATCGGGGCAGGCCAAGCCGGAGGGTAGGCCATCGGGGCAGTATGCCCCTCGTGTTTCCAACGAGTGCCTAGCTGCCCTCCTGGAGGAGGTGGCAGCGCGGCGGGAGGTCCTTCTTCCGAGGGACGGGAGGTGGAGGCCCCCCCACCTGACCAAACGTGCGTGGGAGGAGGTGGCCGAGAGCGTGAGCTCCCATGGTGTGGTGCGGCGCACATGGCTCCAGTGCCACAAAAGATTCAATGATCTCCTGCGCTCGGGAAGGGTGAGCACCATGTTGTCTCAAGTCACTTAATGCAGCCATTACCCTTTCCCCCCAGCCACACCCCCACCCCCCGGCAACTCTGAGTACAGTAATGGCTTTGGAATCCCTCATGGCATGGATCCCTTGCTGGATGTGCCAGCAGAGATTGCCCATGCCCAGTTCACCCTGAGAGGGCTGAGCTAGTATGAGTTCTGCATCTGCAGCATCTGTGACACTGACACCCAGAGTATAGAATGGGGTTGAAAGTCAAGGGTCTGCACCTAGGCAGAGTGCTGGAACTGGGAAGCACGTCAAAAGTCAGAGTGCTAACATGCTGGGAGGGGAGCTTCATCTGCTGGTCTTTGCGCTCCACGTGCTCGTGCCTCCTTGCTTAGCAAAGTGACACCTTGTGGTGCCACATGTGAAGGAGGCAGCATTTGGGCAATGGTAGAGGGGGGGTCAGCCTTGTCTTGTTTGGGTGAGTGTGCGGCAGCTGTGCGGTGACGAAGCACTGGAGTCCTGCAATGTCCCACTCTGGTTGGGTTGGCAGGGATGCGATGGGAATTCAGGTACAGGGTGGACCAATCAATGCTCTTCTCTACTTTTGAGGAAAAGACTGCGCACAATGCCTCTGAACGAATGCGGACTGGCGGAGGCCAGGCCCGGTTGGCCATCCTAACGGCTTACGAGCAGCAGGCCATGGATCCGGAGAGGCGCCATGCCCCCAGGTCCACCGGTGGCGGTGAGGCTGGGATGCCACGGGGAGGTGTGTTTGGCGAGCACTCAGGTCAACATGTGTGTCCCAGAAGCCACGGCACCGCTGAATGCTCAGTGACTGATGTTAGCAACATGGGTTGAACATTGCTTATGGAAGGATGAGTGCATAATGATCTGAGGGAGCGGCATGCAAATTGACATTGTCTGCACTGTAACTAATCAAATGTCCTTTTCCTTCCTTTCACCTGAGCAGGGCTGGGAGGAGGAGGCAGAGGGCCCACCTCTCACCTCTGAAGCTCCAGAGCAAATCCACTCACCAGCGTCACACCATCTCAGCCAGGCAGGCATCAGCGCAGATACCAGCACCTCGGTGGGAATTAGATAGTTGGCTAATGTCCTGTGGCACAGCGGTGAGGGCACTTCACACTCGCTTGAGGTGCGGGCAGAGACAGAGAGTTCCCAGAGCGCTGGCAGTCAGAGGACTGCTGGTGACCAGGTACTTGCTCGGTCGGTGGCTAATGTTGTGCCTCTGGATTCATCCGTGAGGCAGCGAATGCTGGAAGTGCAGCAGGGTATGCGGGACGATCTGGCGGAGATACATGAGGCTATGCGTGGCCTGGTGCCCGTGCTTGAGGAGTCCACGTGGAGCATCACTAATGCAATGAGCCTTATGGCCGAGCGCCATGCTTCCTCCATGGAGAGAGTGGCGACTCTTGTGGAAAGGCTCCTCCAGGAGACCAATCAGGGCCTCCCGGGGTTGTGCTTGGACCTGCAAGCCCTCACAGCAGCATTGGCCTCAGTTGGTCTGTGCCAGTGTGGGAGATGGTTTGGGCACCAAGTATCACAGCTCAGTGCCCATCCATTTATGGTGAGCGGGGAGGTCTAAAGCGACCTCATGTCGGCGCAGCAGCTGCCTGTCGTCGCTGCGGGCTCCTCTCAGGGCGCTCCGGATGAGGGCAGCAGCTCCTCCGCCCCTCTGCCAGTGATGTGGCATCCGATGAGGTTGCGGCGACTGGGGAGAAGCCAGCTGTGGAACTGGCCACTCCCTCCCAGGCGGGGCCATCAAACGGTCCACGGGCCAGAGGACGTCCGCCAAGGTCATCAAGGCCAACAGAACAGCACAGTGAGCAGGCTGTCTCAGATGCCAGTGCCAGCGAGGGGACAGCACCTAGATATAGCACCCGTAAGTGTAAATTTAAGGCAACTTAGGCATACCAAGGGTTTCGCACTGGTGCTTTATGTTGGCCCATAATATTTTCTGCAAGACTTGGTGTGATGACCAACATCTTTTTCAATTTGCTTTATGAAATTACATTTGTTCACTCAATAAATTTTGACATGTTGCCATGCCTCAGGGTGATTTCTTACTTCTGCAAGTGGACGGGAAGCCATGATGTTATGAGTGAGTTGTTTGACATTAAGCTTTAGTGACAAGGGCCTTAGTTAATGTTATTATCCAGGCTGATTTAGCACTCAGGTATCGAGTGTGTTGAAGGTCTATCTGTGGTGGGCTAGCTGAAGGTTCTTTGGATTAAAGCCTCCTGGGTGTCCCTGCCTCTCTGCAGTATGCCCGGCTCAGCGTCTACCCCCTCAGCATTCTCCTTTGCGTGCTCATCCTCAGACTCACTGCTGGACTCATCGTGTGCATTCGGAGCAACTGCGTCTATATTTTCCTCGTCCACTGCATCGCCCCTTTCCAGCGCCAGATTGCGGAGAGTGCAGCATGCAACCACTATCAGCAACACACGATCTGGGGTGAGCGGTCCAGGGATCAGAAGCGTATCTTGAGAAGACCGATGGTTCTCTCCACTACAACCCTTGTGGAGGCGTGGCTCCTATTGTACCGCTGCTCAGCTTCTGTTCTTAGATCTTGGAGAGGCGTCATGAGCCACCTTCTGAGGGGATAGCCCTTGTCACCCAGCAGTCATCTATCCAGCCGGGCTGGAGCACTGAAGAGCCCCGACACCTGGGAGTGTCTGAGGATGTAAGCGTCGTGGGAGCTGCCTGGGTACCTTGCACAGACTTGCAGAATCTGCATCCTGTGATCACACACTATCTGCACGTTCATGGAGTGGAATCCCTTCCTGTTGACAAAGGCACCGGGCACACCCTCTGGGACCTTGATCGCCACATGTGTACAGTCTATTGCACCCTGGACGCGGGGGAAGCCAGCAATCGCTGTGAAGCCTCTGGCTTGCTCTGTCTGACTGACATCATCCCAGCGGTGATGGATGAAAGTCAATGCACACCTGAACAGAGCGTCTGTCACCAGCTTGACACAAGTGTGGACAGCTGATTGGGAGACTCCGCAGAGATCACCCACCGACCTCTGGAAAGAGCCGGAGGCATAGAAGTTGAGGGCAGCTGCGACCTTTAGAGCCACTGGCACGGGGTGTCCATCCACACAGTTTGCGGAGATCTCAGGGCCTATCATCTGTGTCCCCCCTTTTGGCTCTTGGCAAAGCCCAAGCTGGCCACACCTTAAGTTGAGAATTCCTCTTCTGGTCCTTCAGGTGGCCAGACATCCAGACCACCAGAGGAATCCTAAACCACCTGGCTGTATAACATCACTTTCCCTTTTCCTGTCCTCCCCCTTGGAGTATGCATAGGCCTGGGAATTGATGCGCACCTTTGGTTTGTTGCTGTCCCTTTCCAGGTTTTATGTTGGTATCACAAAGTAAGTCCCCATAAAGGAACTCAGCCATTGAGTTGAGGAAGCACCATTGCCTTAAATGCTTCTTGAATCGGTAAAGCGGTGAATGTAACTTTGCTTGTGTTTGTAAATACCTTCAGCGTTTGGCATGAGCACACAATGTAATTTCTTCATTCTGAACAACAATCTCTAGTACTCATCAGTACCATGTCTTTTACATCGGATATATATTCACGTGGCCCTACGCAGAATACCATCCCCCCTTTATCTACTCTTAGGGACTCGAACCTATAGCTGTTCAGGAAAGCCCCGTTTAGATAATGTTCTTGGGGAATGGCCATGATGAATTTTATGACTCCATCCTCTCTTCCACCTTGAGGTTGCGTAATTACCAATTCCTGCCGCTCCTTGCGTAAATTTATGAGGTTTAATTGGTAAACTGACTCGAACATGTGTTCGGGAATTGTTCTGAACCTGGTATCTTCAATGTCGGATTTTACCCCATCAATTAAATCTCGCACTAGCATATCACATGTCCTTCCTGTGGTTTGTGATTCAGCTGTGTCTATTATCCCGTCTGCGCTCTGCCTAAGGATCTGTAGCAGACCCTCTCCTTGTAGCTCCCTGGTTGTCAGGGTATATCCTGTCCCGCGCGCACTGTAATGCAACCCTCGGGCAGTCTCAGCTGCCACCCAGGAGGCATAATCATTTAAGTCATAGATCTGACCGGAGTTAAGTATGGAATTGGCACTCCTAAATAGTTCTCCAACATCTCCTAATATACTTCTTTTTAATCTAACCTGTGCTTTTGCTGTAATTCCCGGAACGATTTGAAATTTATAGTCATTGACTATCCTCTTCAGTTGGCTTCTAGCCCATTTTATGGGATTCTGGTGGCAGTGACAAGTGGTATGTAATACTGACAGGAGTCCTGAGACATTGTATGTCACTACCAGAAAGACCATAGTTACATCATGTAATTGTGGTTTTGACTTTCCTAGCCTGACTATCCAGTCTGGGGGGGGGGGACTTACTACATCTGGACATTGAGTGGGTCTTTGATAGCCACACGTAGTCAAAGTAAAACATTGTGTATCATAACAATCATGCCTATCTAATACATATTTACATGTTTCTTGACAATATTGTCCCTCAAGACCCGGTTCCCAAACAAAGGGAGGTAGGTCTGTCCATCCGGCAGTCACATTAATCTCTTGATACATCCAAATGCTTGTTGATGCAAAACTGGTAGGGGGCGCGTATGCTCTACATCCCCCATATCACCAACCCAGTCCAGTTCTCGTTGTTACACTCGAGTGGTGTTAGCTGGACTGGCTGCCCTGGCGCTGTTAAATGTAAAGTACTCTTACAACTCTTTGTGTGATCGCACGTGGGGGTCCTGTTCCCAATTGTTCATTTGATGTGTCCATGTAGTGACTTGATCCGTAATCCAGGTGTTGGGCTTTCTTATCCATTCCCCACTTCCTCCTTGGGGAAGTGGTACGTGCTGCCCAGGGTGAAGGCAGATGTCATTATTGACTTTGACCGTTGGTGCTTCCCATGCCAGCGCTGACACGCCCATAGCCAGGATCACGGACCTGTGGAAACATTAACATTGGCTCCCGTTGTCCGGGTAACCGCTTGATGATTCATCATATATCTTTAATTGTGTGTAATGCCTCCGTTTATTCCCCATTTCCATATCTACATGTGCGCACGTATCACCTGTCATAATTACCTCATATGGTCCATGCCACCTGGGGCAAACCCTGTTCGCTCAGGGCTCACCCTGACCACCACCTTATTCCCCACTTGGGGGGGTCCGTTGTTGCTCTTTGGATTTGCCTGTTTCCATATCCTTAGTCATCTGTCATCAATTCATATGGGGTGAACCCGGTGGTCCTATTTGAGGTAGCCCTAAGGCACATCAGAACGCTGGGAAATACTGTGGATCAGCTGTTCCCTGTCTCCTGAATTGCTTTGGCTATAGATGTTTTTAAAGTTCGATTCATCCTTTCCACCATCCCTGAACTCTGGGGGTGGTAAGGAATATGGAATTTCTGTTTAATCTCCATAAGATTGCACATTTCTTTAATGACTCTCCCTGTGAAATGATTTCCCTGATCTGAATCCATCTGGATAGGCACCTCCACTCCTTCCAGTTTACTCCCTCCTGCTGCTGTCTCATGTCGGACCTCAATTCCTTAAGCTGTCTACACAACTCTACAATGCACCTTCTTATCCTATCTTTCAATGGCTCACTAGCCGCTTCACTCTGCCTGTCATCAGGGGCTTAATCCTGTGGTCTTACTCTTTAAGCCATATTAACTATAGCATGTCAACGGGGATCTCTGTCTCTAGATCTTTGCTTATCTTCCCCTGTGCAGTTCCATGTCTCATTGAGGCCAGATTATCAAATTCATTTCCCTTAATTCCTCTTTCCCTACTTTCCTCATACCATTTTACACATGCAACAGCTACCATCTTATCTCGTTCAGGTTGTCTGGAGAGATTTAACAGTCCAATAAAGTATTCTCATAACAGTTTTAAAACAGAAATCAGCCATTGATGTGCTTTGCTTCCTTATCTTCTTCTCAAACAACATCTTATTGTCTCAAAAGTAACCCACTAAATTATGTCTG